>NC_081181.1:227650658-227950658 GCF_029867415.1 Vicia villosa | reverse complement strand
AAAACTCTTACGAAAGGATGGTAAGTTCGACAAGAAGAAAGGCAAAAGCCAGTCGAAGACTTACAGTGGCGAAGCATCTGGCATTCGATGCTACCATTGTAAGAAGGAGGGTCACACAAGAAAGGTGTGCCCTGAACGCTTGAAATATCATGGAGGTAAGGATAATGGCAACGCTGCCATTGTTCAAGATGATTTCGAATCATCTGATGTTCTTGTGGTTTCAAGCAGTGACTCTAAGAAGGAGTGGATTATGGATTCAGGTTGCACTTGGCACATGACTCCAAACAAAGACTTGTTCGAGGAATTATGTGATCAAGATGGTGGATCAGTATTGCTGGGAAACAACAAGGCTTGCAAGATTGCAGGTGTTGGATCTGTGAGATTCAAGCTCCATGATGAGTCAATAAGGTTATTGACTGAAGTCAGGTATGTTCCTGATTTGAAGAGAAATCTGCTTTCTCTTGGTGAATTCGACAAGAAAGGATATGTTTTCCAAGGAGAGAAAAGTATCCTAAGAGTCATGAAGGGTTCGAAGGAAGTCTTGAGAGGCGTGAAGAAACAAGGCTTGTATACCCTTGAGGCTGAAGTTGTAAGTGGTTCGACAAATGTTGCATCCACGAAACCTTTGTCGAAAACAGAAATCTGGCACATGAGATTGGGCCATGTCAGTGAAAGGGGTCTGGTCGAATTAGGGAAACAAAATCTGCTTGGTGGAGACAAAATCGAAAAGCTGAAGTTTTGTGAACCCTGTGTACTTGGAAAATCTTGCAGAGTGAAGTTCAACAAAGGCAAACAAAGAACACATGGATCCCTTGATTACATCCATGCTGATCTTTGGGGGCCTGCAAGGTGTCCATCACATTCAGGAGCAAGGTATTTTCTATCCATAGTAGATGATTATTCCAGAAAATTATGGGTATTCATCCAGAAGACTAAGGATGAAACTTTTGAGAATTTCAAAAGTTGGAAGACTCTGGCTGAAAATCAGACTGGCAGAAAGGTCAAGAGGTTGAGAACCGACAATGGCCTTGAATTTTGCAATGAGGCATTCGACAGTTTTTGTGCTGCCTCTGGTATTGCAAGGCATAGAACTACTGCAGGTACTCCACAGCAAAATGGTTTGGCTGAAAGGTTTAATCGAACTATTTTGGAGAGAGTCAGATGCATGTTGACTAGTGCCGGTTTAAAGAAGGTGTTCTGGGCTGAGGCTGTTTCGACAGCAACATATCTGATAAACAGATGTCCTTCGACAACGTTAGATATGAAGACACCTGAAGAAGTTTGGTCGGGACATCCACCAGATCTCGACAAACTGAGAGTATTTGGCTGCATAGCCTATGCTCACATTAGGCAAGACAAGGTCGAACCTAGAGCTCTGAAATGCATGTTCATGGGATACCCTGAAGGAGTCAAAGCTTATAGGCTATGGTGCCTAGAGCCAGGTCACAGGAGGTGTATCACCAGTCGAGATGTAGTTTTCAATGAAGCTGAAATGGCTTTTAAGAAAACT
Source organism: Vicia villosa (assembly GCF_029867415.1). Classification (NCBI taxonomy): domain Eukaryota; kingdom Viridiplantae; phylum Streptophyta; class Magnoliopsida; order Fabales; family Fabaceae; genus Vicia; species Vicia villosa. The sequence continues at coordinate 227,949,148 of NC_081181.1, read as the reverse complement.
GATGATGATGATCGAAGTGCAGAAGAGCTGGAACAGGTAGAGATTCCTGTTGAGGTGGAGCATGTTGATGCTCAATTGCATATCCCAGATGAAGTCGAAGAAGAAGCAGAAGATGCTGAAGTTGAGGAAACTGACGATGACTACCTATTGTCGAGAGATAGGTCGAGAAGAGTCATCAAGCCACCTCAGAGACTTGGATATGCAGATCTTATAGCTTATGCCTTAATCTCTGCAAGTGAGGTTCTAGACGAAGAACCTAGAGACTATAAGGAAGTTATGAGGAGTCGAAATAAGACTGAATGGCTGAAGGCCATGGATGATGAGATGAAATCTCTTCATGATAATCATACTTGGGAACTGATCAAGAAACCTGTCAGGGCAAGGTTAGTCAGCTGTAAATGGATTTTCAAAGTTAAGGAAGGAATTGAAGGAGTGACGTCGAAAAGATACAAGGCAAGGTTAGTTGCAAGGGGTTTCACTCAGAAAGAAGGTGTCGACTTCAATAATGTGTTTTCTCCTGTTGTAAAGCATAGGTCCATTCGAATGTTGCTTGCCATGGTGGCACAGTTCGACCTTGAACTGGAACAAATGGATGTGAAGACTGCGTTCTTGTATGGTGATTTAGATGAAACGATCCTGATGAGGCAACCTGAAGGGTATGTCGAAAAGGGGAAGGAAGATTATGTGTGCAAGTTAAAGAGATCTTTGTATGGGCTGAAACAATCTCCTCGACAGTGGAATAGGAGATTCGACAAGTTCATGGCACGCATAAGTTTCATTAGAAGTCAGTTCGACCACTGCGTTTACTTCAGATTTCGACCTGGTAATTCATTTGTTATTTTGTTGCTTTATGTGGATGATATTCTCATAGCAAGCAACAATGTTGAAGATGTGATGAGGGTGAAGGCTGAACTCAATAAGGAGTTCGATATGAAGGATCTGGGAGCTGCTTCCAGGATTCTTGGAATTGACATTCGAAGAGATAGAAAGAAGTCGAAGTTATGTCTATCTCAAGAGGCATATCTACGGAAGATTCTTGAAAAGTTTGGTATGTCGAATTCGAAGCCAGTTGTGACTCCAACAAACCCTCAATTCAAGCTGAGTATTGATCAGTGTCCCAGTACTGATGTCGAAAGAGCCTATATGAATAGCATCCCATATGCTAATATAGTTGGTTCTTTGATGTATGCTATGGTCTGTACTAGACCCGACATAGCATACGCAGTAAGTCTTGTAAGCAGGTACATGGCGAATCCTGGAAAGGCTCACTGGCAAGCATTGAAGTGGATTTTAAGGTACATAAATGGGTCTCTGAATAGAGTCCTAATTTATGGTGGAGCCTTGGGTGAAGATAGTAAAGCAGTAATAGAAGGATATGTCGACTCTGATTATGCAGGTTGTATGGATTCCAGAAAATCTATTTCTGGATATGTTTTCACTATGTTTGGCACTGCAATTAGTTGGAAAGCAACACTTCAGAAGGTTGTTGCTCTATCAACCACTGAAGCGGAGTATATTGCCCTAACTGAAGCTGTGAAAGAAGCATTGTGGCTTGAAGGTTTTGCAAAGGAGCTGAAACTTCAAGGTCGAGGTATCACTGTTAAATGTGATAGTCAAAGTGCAATACACCTGTCGAAGAATTCAGCCTATCATGAGCGAACTAAGCACATTGATGTGAGGCTGCATTTCGTCAGAGGAGTAATCGAGCGTGGAGAAGTCCAAGTGCTGAAGGTTTCGACTGAAGACAATGCTGTTGATATGATCACCAAGACATTGCCGAGTTGCAAGTTTTTCCACTGTATGCAGTTGATAAAGCTGCATGAAGAAAGCTAGTTTGTTCCTTGACGTTGTAGAGTTAGGTCCAAGGTGGAGATTTGTGAGATATTGGATCGAACTCTAGTATTGTCGAAGGGTAGCTTCTTGGTTTGACAGTACGACAGAGTTAAGCATGAAGTCGAAGGATTGTTCACATGCTGGTGTCGAAGTGTGCATGCTGTAGTCGAAGATGGGTCTAGCATGCAGATGTCGAAGATGCTAGAGTTGTTAGCATGTTAAATTAGGTTTTAGTGTTTAAACCCTAATTTGTTAAGTTAGCTTGTGTATTAAGTTGGCTTGTGTAATGGGCCTTGCTGAAAAAGCCCATTAGTTAGTATGTTAGGTTTTATTATAAATAGCATACTAGTCTCTCATCATTGCTAAGCTGCAAATCCTAATTTAGGGTGAGAGAGGTTATTTGTTATTCTTGTAAACTTGTAATCTTGTTTTAAGAGAAAGTAAAAGAATAGCAGTTATAACCAATTCTTGTGTTCTTATTCTCTTCCCTAATTCCCTATTATACTTTGTTATTGGTATCGTTTTTCACAACAATCTTCCTATTCCATACTTAATATGTGTTTAATATGTGTGATTTTCTATCTCCCTTGAGTCCTATAAATAGAGACCCATATTACAATGTAAAGCACATTTTGAAAGAAGATAATACAATATTGCTTTCTCTCTTCTCTTTCTCTCCTTCATGTATCATTCATCTCTATATTGATTTGGTGAATTTCATAATATATCATTTTTTATAAGAAAATTTCAACTACTATTAAAATTACTTATATCGTTCAACCAACTTTCATCTTTTCTAACATTAATCATATTTTTTACTGTTTAATTACAAATTTATTTTTTTCGCAACAATGCGCGTCGAACACCAGAATCCGTGCGAACGCACAGGTTTGTTACTAGTTATATTTATAATTTATACATTCTAATAAATTTTTTGTTTATAAGAAAGATAAATCATTGAATTTAAGCGTAATCATTCCAAAAATAATATGGAAAAAATTATTAGATTTAAATATTATTATTTTATTTTAGATAATTAATTAAAGTGTGTATTTGATCATAAATTTCTATATTGATCTTAATAGTTTTTTTTACTAAAAAAAAACATTAGAAGGAACTCTAATAATCTAGAATTTGGCAGAGAAGTATGTATGGTCGGGCCAATCATTGTTTCTAAATTAGAAGGAGCTATTGTTTTTGTTATTCCTTGGTTGGATATGATAAACTTATACATATGCAGAAACCTTTATTCAATATAGTTTATATTTATGTGAATCTGGTGGATTTAGCCCTTTGTACTATAAATTTGAATTTTATGCTCAAATTTTGTTGTTAAGAAACTGAATTTGTGCAAATTTGTCTGTTTGAAAAGTTATATTTCTGGGGAACTGTTCACCATACAATTAGTCTCAATCTTTTCTCTGTTGTCTCTTGCATCTGTTCCACCAGTTTGACACTATTGTCACCACCTTAGTGTGGGCGTCTTTGCAATATCTAGCTCTCACAAAATTTCCCTTTCACTATTCAACTTCAACCATGACCCAAAGAAACTCCCAAAGCCACCCTCCAATCTAGTTTAGTGTAGCGCATGCCTCATGACTCCCATTGATCTTTCAATTTCCTCCAGAATAGTCCTCCTTTCCTAAGTCCTCGCATTATGTCTTCTAATGCAGAAGACTTAGCAGCACCTTCAATAGAACTAACTGGCTAAGGTTGGTAATGGCAAAGAGTCTTTGAACGAGTTACATTCGCACTCCGCTGCTCGATCTTTGGAGTTTTACGCTTGGGAATGGAGCAAAAATAACAAGCTCTTAAGAAAAGAAAATCAAAGAGTGTGGTTTGTGTTTTAAAAGATGTATGAACCTAAGCTAAGGTGGGAAAGCTTGCTACCTATGTTGTCATACAAAGGGTACAAGACTAAACTAAGCTAACAACCTACGGGAAAAAGCAAAAGCAAACAAAAGTATCACACAAACGAGTCTCGCTCGTGAAACAAACACCTACTGGCGCAGGCCAAGTAGTAGAAAAGCAGTCCCGCCATAGCCAAGGGGAGCGTATCACCCGAGTCAACCAAGCATTAGACCAAGGAGATGTGAATCTTTAACCGAGTCAACCAAGCATTAGACCAAGGAGATGTGAATCTAGAACCTACTATTACGCAAAAACACAAAAGAAAAGGATGGGAACCGGTTCCCCCAAACTGGGAATCGGGTTCCCAAAACCTACTGCCAGCAAGCAAAACCAAAGGAATGGATGGGAACTGGTTCCCCCAAACTGGGAATCGGGTTCCCAGAACCTACTGCCACATACTTTCTCCTCTAATTGGATAAGAACCGGTTTCCCAAATATGGAACCCGGGTTCCCCAAATATGGAACCCGGGTTCCCCTGTTTAAAAACCAATTTTTTGATACTTTTAACCTTGGGAACCAATTTCATCCAATCAAAGTCAAAGCCAACTTAAATGCATAATGCAAACCAACAAAGAAACCTTAAGATCAACGAAAACGCACATGGAATCACGACACAAACTTATGGCATAGAATATCACATGCTAGCATATAAGAAATGAAAATTGGAAATCGACATAAGCATGTTTTCTAGCGACACAAGCAACAAGTGGCACATCTCGTCATATATCAAGTAAGCAAGCCAAGTGTATATCATGCTCTAACAGTTAAGCACGACACGACCAACGTTATGGAAACAAGCGACGAATATGATTCACATATAGCAAATTACTACCGATCACGTAATTCAAACAAACAAGCCTCAAGTTCCATCAATTCCACATTTAATCAATATCACCAATGATCATGTCAACACGAAAATGGATACAAGGATTAGCATATGCAAATGTGATCATACCAAATCAAGTGTGCTCAAGTCAAGATTTAGTCCTTAAATGCGGCAATTATTGAGCAAAAGTTTAGCGCATGCATTTATACAAACACGTTGAGTGCACCACAAGTCACACCAATGAATCTTAACAATTAAACACACCAAATCATCACCAATTCATAGATCCAAGGCACAAACGTTATGATCAATCATCAATTATACACAACAATCATTAGATCTACTCAAAATTCACATGATCACCACCAATTCAACAACAATTATTAGATCTACCGAACAATCATCATCAATCATCACTTATCAACAATAAATAATGGATCTACATTCAAATTCACATGATGATCAACAATTAAGCACTTAATTCAAGATCCGAAAGCTTATCGAACGAAGATCTAATCCGAAATGCGAACGCGAACACGAAACAAAGTCGAAATTGTGAATCCGGAGAGAGTGAGAGGGAGAGGCGCACAAGCTATAGGGAGAGAGAGCGGATGCAACTCGAGATCTTGATCCTCGATGAATGTTGTTCTTGAATTTGATGAAGATCAATGAATATCCATGAAGATTGATGAAAGTTTTATGAGATTTGTGGTTTTGATTTGAGAAAATTAAGAGAATGTGTTTTTGGAATCTTGGGTGAATTCAAGTTATGAGAGAAAAAGAAGGAAAATAATTTATATAGTGTGAGTGGTGAAATATCAAAAACGACCCTAATTATCTCTTTTTGGCCCGTTTTCGAGGAAATGTGACTCGGTGCGAAATTCGGAATCGGGACTATTGTCTACTCGAAGATGTCTAAATTTGTGACTCGTAGCCGCGAGAATCGTCTCAATCCGATAAGCACCGAAGAAATTACGCGCGTTTGAATGACGAGAAACGCCGATTCATCTAGCGCGACCGTACATAATTTTGTGAGTACCGCTCAAAGAACGCGATCAAACTCATCCTTCGGTTCGAAATCCTAACGAGCACTAGTGACAAAGAATTGAAGTTAACGAAATTTCCGAGAGACTGCCGTCGGAATGGACCTCATACGATAAAAATCGAAGAAGTTATGAATTTTCAAACTTGTCGCGACATACCCGAAAATGCATTTTTCACTGAAAACTCACATCGCTCTTCAAAATGCTAGGCATTTTCAGTGCATAATTGCTCGACGGCCCGAACATATGAAATCTTAAGAATAATGGCACGAAGCTGCAATTAAAATTTCAAGTGAATCTGACAAGCGGATAATGAGATACGAATTTTTTAATGCCCAAAAACCTACGATTCAGCGCCATTTCCATTGTAAAAGCTCAAGTACTTTGCAAATTTAACAACCTTCTTCATAGAATTGGTCTCTGAGATGAACACGAAAGTTGTAGAGAATGTTGAAACAGTCCTCACTATGTGGGAATCAAGCTCATAGCACTTTCCAGATAGGACTTGTAAATTTCTTCGTATTTTCCCCATATAAACCAAATTTCACGCCATACTTCTTTAAAACCGTGAGAACTCTTTATTATTTTTTTTCCATATTTGAACGAAGAAACATACACCTTTTATAACTTATGGCTCAACTAAAGAGGGCAAATTTTGGGGTGCAACACCTGGATCTTTAGACCCATGGAGTGGTTATTTCCTCTTCCCTTAGAAGCGTGGAATGAATGAGTAGTTATTTCTCCTATTATCAAGGAGAAAGTGGTTTCTCTCCTTGACTGTTCTTTTTATTTCGTTAATATGCAAGGACACCTCACTCTATATGTTTTATAAGCAAGTGAGGTACAAATTGATCCAAGCCTAGTACATGCGAGTAATTGCATCCAATGGGCAATAAAAAGCACAACATCAGGCGACCTATGATAATACTTTTGTGCTCGCCTGATATATGTCTGATTTTTCTTATTTCCCTTTGAATTAACTTCTCTTAAGCATAGAAAAATTATTCCAATGCATATGGTAAGGTGAATACTTACCAGGCACGACTGAGTGCTAAAGGAGCTAATCAAATTCATTGCGTAGACTATGATGAAACTTTTTCACCAGTTGATATGCCCAAATTTATTTCGATTTTACTTGATATCGCTGCATATCATGATTATGAAATTCAGCAGATGGATGTTAAGATTGCTTTCCTTAATGGGAATCTTCTTGAGGATGTGTACATGACACAACCTGAAAGATTTGACATGACAAGCCAAGAAGATTTGCAAGTTACAAGGATCAAATGTATGCCATGTTATGTACTCGATCAAATGTCTCATATGCTTTAAATACAACGAGTAGGAATCAATCTGATCCTGGTGATAATCATTGGGTTGCTGTGATATATGGAGGTCTGGAAGATCTTGTTTTATTTGAATACAATGATACTAGCTTCTAGACAGATATAGGTGACTTTAGATCCCATTCAAATTATGTGCTTTGCTTAAATAGTCGCGTTGTGAGTTGGATTAGTTCAAAGCAAAATATAGTTGCTAGGTGTAATACGGTGAACTGACTTTTTATCGATCGAAATGTTGCGGTTAAGCATGAGTCGCCACCGACTTTTATTTTATCCAAACTAAATCAGAAAGGCAAAAAGAAACAGAAAAAACCTTTTAAAGAAATCTAAGTTCGAGGGGTAATTTATGCAAAGGGAAGGTGTAAGGCACCCTTTGCATCCATGGTTTTCCATGGGCTCTTAATTGCTTTGCTTGCTCGTTTTCAGAAAATGTAGATGAAAGAGGAAAGATGGACTTTAGCTCGTAAATGAGCGTAGCCAGTTTTTGAAGAATTTTGAGAAAGAATATAGAAAATAGAGCATGGCAAGGCAATTAGGGGCAATTACCTTAAACTCAGATGATAGGTCTCTTTTTAGCCTTTCAGAATGAAAGGGTCAATCCTTGCCATAAGAGGGCAGGAAGCCTTTCGTTTGGAGGTAGAAGGGTCGTCGAAACATCCTTTGCCATAAGACTGTCCCATGCCATAGAAGGGCAGGTAGTCTAAGGTAAGGATCAGAATAAGCCTTATTCGTAGGCAACCAGAAGATACCTCAGCCTTTTCCATGGGCAACTTCCGAGGGTCAAGGTCATGTTAGTGTATCGAAGGCAGCATCATTAGGGACCATGACCTGTAATCGAGGCAACATGGCTGAGGTATCCTCGTATTCGAGGGACTGGCTATTCTGCACAAAATACAAGGCAACAAGGCAACAGGCAACAAGGCAACAGAGGGGTTACCCAAAAGCGTGCGGGTGTGCACCAATCATGTGATTATATTCAAATATTATCTTGTAAATTTAGTGATTCTATGTTCAATTTAAAGGTTACACTCCCTAGGTTACTAACCACGCAGATAATATAAGGCAAGAAACAGTAATATGGGGGAGGGAAATTGTAACCAGCGGATCCCTTAATAGGGTTTGACATAAGTAATAATTAAACAGAAAAGTATTAAAGTCAGGGTTTAGGGTTACCAACGACGTAGTTTTGGCATTTGACAAACCCTGAAAAGAAAAAGAAGAGACAAAAAACAGAGAGTGAGTGCATTATCGGTTCGAAGGCGAACTTTATTAACCATAAAAGTAAAAAGAATAATGAAATTAATAAAATAATAATAAAAGGCACTTAGCTTCGAGTTTGATCTGATATGGTTGGCTGTTGGAGGTTGCCTCGGAGGTAAACCCTGAAAAATGGCAAAGGCAGAAAAATAGAGGGAATGAATGTATGTACAGTTCAGAGATATAAGGGCAAACCCTAAAATCAAAAAAAAAGGAAACAAAATAGACTTTGAATAAATAGGGTACTTAGCTTTGTGAAGGGCATGGCGCGTAGTCGGAAGGCACTCGAAAAGTCGACCCTGAAAAAGGCATGGAAAAGAAATATATCAGTGTATAGCTTGATCTTCGTAAACCCTGATTAGGGCATAAGTTAACCCTAGTTAATAGAATAAATAAAATTAATTGTTGGTTTTCAACCCAATTAATTGAATCGGTGAAAATCAGGTTCCGAGTAAATCTACTAACCCTAATATATATTTTAGTCCATTAATAAAATATTTTTATAATTAACTAAATGATTTAAACTAATTTTAACAATTAAAAATAAAATAAAGTCATTAAAAATGAATCAACATTTTTTATTTTTAATATTTTATATGAAAGGGAAAAAAATAGAAATATTTTAGAAGAATGTTTAATTTAGTAAAGGTTTGTAGAATAAAACAAATACAAAACATATAGCAAAATAAATACTTAAATAAAAAAAAATTGGGGGACTTAGCTGGGATCAGATGTGGTGCTCCAATGAGGGTCCATGGTACACTTCAGTCTTTGTGTGTGTTGGATTGATCTGGGCGTTGATCCAACGGTTGGTATTAGAGGGTGTACCATGAGCATCTGCTGGACGCGTGCACCGGATCAATGGAGGTAATTTTCTGAAAAAAACATGTATGGGATGGGGATCGAACCCACACCCCTCCGGTTTCCAAGAAACAAGCTGACCAGCTGCGCCAGTTAAACTCTTTGTTAAATGAAGGGATTTATGAAGTAATATAATATAACAACACGCTCACATGGAGAAAAACACGCGCTGGCCAGGGATTCAAATAGGACCAATCGGACAACAACACGTCTTCTTCCTCACGCAACCTGCAAACCGTCCCAGGATTTTGCTACGAATCACCCGCGATTTCTCTCGTAGCCAATATACCTGCAACACACAAAACTTCCTACACGCAAAAGAAATTGTTCGCGAGTATGCTAGCGTGTTCGTCCAACCTTCCTGAACACGGTGAGATCCATGAATTCTCCTAATTTTACTCGTATCAGAAAGCCCTAAATTGTAGGTCAAGAACCCTAACTATGGCAGGTTCTTGGATTCGTCAACAAAACTCAATTAAAGCACCAGATCGCATAAAAACATAGTGATAACCACTAATCTACAGTCGAAACACATTAAACATGTATGCTCATATGAATTCGATTTAAGGAAGATTTTGAGACAAACCGTGGATTGTTTGGAGCGATTCTGAATGTGTACGGGCTTGGGAGTGATCTGAATAGCTCCAGGAATGCCTCAGAACTGTATAGCAATGTTCAAATCTCCTTGAAACTCCTTCAATTTGCAAATCCGAGTTTTAGTTTTTTGGGAAGAAAATAAGTTCTATCTTGGTGCTCTTGGCTGCAAAACCTAATGAATCCCCCCCTAATGCTTTGGCCTTGTTATATACTTATAGACAAATGAAATAGGGTAATAAAAATTGCATGAATCTTCTTGAATCATTGATTGGCAATTTGGAGAAAATTGATTCATAAATCTTTCTAATTTTGTCTAAAATCAATCTTTTCTTCACCAATTTATGAGTGCACGAATTTGACTTATTTTAGGGGAATATATTGATTGAATCCTTGGCCTAAAATTGAAGTAAAATCATATCTTTTATTTTTTATTATTTTACATGATTAAATTATGATTTTAAATAAATTAAAACCATAAAATAATTAATAAAAATAATAAAAATAGTGAGATATATTTTTGGGACGTGCATGGGCTTAAGATGAAGTTTTGATGAAAATAATATGGGCTCACTTGCAAAGGATTTCAATTTGAATCTTTTTTCCTTCACACTTTCCCTCCAAAACTAACCCAACTTTGTCAAGGCATATCTCCCTCAATTTTTGAGGTATGAAGGAGTTCTAGGACTTTTTAAAAACTTTAGAGAGTCCTCTAACCAGTGTCTTTGGTCTCATATCAAAATTCTTTTCCATGTTCATTTTATGTCTTTTTGAAAAAGTGACTTTTTGTTGACTTTTGAAAAGGACCTATAATGTTTTGGTCCATATCTCTCAAATGAAGCATTTTTAGACTTGGCATGTGAGAGACAAAGTTGTAAAGAATTCAATTTCCTTCAAAATAGGCTTTGGTTGGGAAATTTTTGATACTCCCTGTGGAAGTTATGGCTGGTCAAAGTTCAGTTGACTTTCCTATACAAAACCCTAATTTAGAAACTTTTTGAATTGTTGATTTTTGATCTTTTCTTGATGAACCATGATCGATTCTTTATCAAATGGTGAATGATACTTCAATATGAGGATCTTGCCAAAAAATCAGGAGTTTTGACTTTACTTTGACCACAGTTGACTTTTGGGTTAACTTAGTCGATTGTTGACTTTCTGCACACTTGAGTGACCAGAACTTTGAGATAGGCCTTGATACTTGTAATAGAGGTAATGTGAGATATATTGAGCCATATGAGATGTCTTGGAGCCATTGATTCACCGATTTTCTTTTGACTGAGTCAAACCCTAGTTTTAGAGCCTTGTTTAGGAGAGTGTGTCTAGGAGCTTTGTGTATTGATTTGAATTTGTATAAGAGAAATAATATGGGCAAATTTTGGGGTATGACAGCTGCCCCTGTTCAATTATCTTGAACCTGAAGATGTAGAGTGGTTTGTGTGCCAGTCGGTATCTGAAGGTGGAAGATGATTGAACACTAGAATACCGAGAAATTTGCCCTAGCTGAAGTAGGGACTTTTGTCAGAGATGGACTTAAAGATGCCATCCAGGCCTGACAAGCTTGAGAGTTAGAATGTGTCATATGTTAGACTGTTTGCATCCGCGGATGTTTGGAAAACCGTGCGTTAGGCTGAAGACAAGTCGTACGTTAGACTAATCCTGATTGCATCCTCAGATGTCTGGAAAATCGTGCGTCAGGTTGATGGATAAGCCGTACGTTAGACTACCCAATTTGCATCCGTAGATGTCTGGAAGACCGTGCGTTAGGTCGAAGAATAAATCGTGCGTTAGACTATTCTCAATTGCATCCTCAGATGTCTGGAAAACCGTGCGTTAGGTTGATGGATGAGCCGTACGTTAGACTACCCAATTTGCATCCGTAGATGTCTGGAAGACCGTGCGTTAGGTCGAAGAATAAATCATGCGTTAGACTATTCTCAATTGCATCCTCAGATGTCTGGAAAACCATGCGTTAGGTTGATGGATAAGCCGTACGTTAGACTACCCAATTTGCATCCGTAGATGTCTGGAAGACCGTGCGTTAGGTCGAAGAATAGATCGTACGTTAGACTATTCTCAATTGCATCCTCAGATGTCTGGAAAACCGTGCGTTAGGTTGATGGATAAGCCGTACGTTAGACTACCCAATTTGCATCCGTAGATGTCTGGAAGACCGTGCGTTAGGTCGAAGAATAGATCGTACGTTAGACTATTCTCAATTGCATCCTCAGATGTCTGGAAAACCGTGCGTTAGGTTGATGGATAAGTCATGCGTTAGACTACCCACTTTGCATCCGTAGATGTCTGGAAGACCGTGCGTTAGGTCGAAGAATAAATCGTGCGTTAGACTATTCTCAATTGCATCCTCAGATGTTTGGAAAACCATGCGTTAGGTTGATGGATAAGTCGTACGTTAGACTACCCAATTTGCATCCGTAGATGTCTGGAAGACCGTGCGTTAGGTCGAAGAATAGATCGTACGTTAGACTATTCTCAATTGCATCCTCAGATGTCTGGAAAACCGTGCGTTAGGTTGATGGATAAGTCATGCGTTAGACTACCCACTTTGCATCCGTAGATGTCTGGAAGACCGTGCGTTAGGTCGAAGAATAAATCGTGCGTTAGACTATTCTCAATTGCATCCTCAGATGTCTGGAAAACCGTGCGTTAGGTTGATGGATGAGTCGTGCGTTAGACTAATCCGATTTGCATCCGCAGATGTCTGGAGTGTCGTGCGTTAGGCTTTGAATAAGATTCGAATCTTTGTAATGTACCTGTCAGATAATATTTACTTGGTAACAATGTCAGTTTTATGCAATGTTTATGATGTATGTAATGAATGAGATGGAGTTCTCAAAATAAATGGAACGCTTTGTATGTTATGTATGAATTGTAATCGCCTGCAATGTATGAATATGCATGTGATGTATATGATGCCTGACTGATGTTGTTCTGAGAAAATAAATCTCTGTATCATTGTGATTTGATCTTGTTTTGAAGAGATGTAGCCGGGGATTTATGACTTCTGCTTGGGGATGATCAGTAACTTGATGTACCCTGACTGGGGACAAGAGAGATATTAATAAACCATGTTTGAAGAGCAACGTGTTGAAGAACCGGTAGTGTTGAAGATATAAACCCTGTTGGGGAGCCATGTCTTTGTAAGGATGAGAGCATTTGAAGATATCTTCTTAATGATTACTCTGTGGGGATATGATCTTGTGAACCCGGCTCTGTGGGGAGACATGAGTGTCTTGAAAGTTGCCCCCAGTATTATAGTAACTACCATTCCTGGATTTGATTAGGACACACCACTGAGTTTTGATCAAGATGTCAAAACTGGACTTGCATAGATTTGCCCCTGCTAGTAGGAGCTTTGGAAAAATTCGCCTCGCGAGGACTTTATGAGATGTGCACTATGGGCGACATGCCCCTAGTAATCATAGGCCCAAGACAGTGTCCTATGTTGGTTGAGAAGTAGCTTCAGATCAACTTGGATGCATGCCCCTGATTGTTTTGGCATCCCTGAGATATTCTTGAAATCTTGACTTGATTGCCCCAGATTGATTGGGAAAAACGTGCCATGCCCCTTGTATACGTAGGAGACATTGCTTCCTTAGAGTAATCTTTGTTGGTTGGGATAACCTTGAGTCATTAGTCATACCCTGTGCAAATTCTTTCTGTTGCTAACATTTGAAATTATGTAGCAGAATATGTTTTAATAATGAATTCATGAGATGCAATGCATACGTTTGTCTTGAGTTTTTGAAAAAAAACATTAAAACAAAAGATGTAAAAGCGTGATATTTGTAAAAACATGCTATTTGTAACAATGTGATGTTTGTAAAAACCGGATATCAACTTAACATTTGTAGTAAACCTTAAGGAGTCGGAATACCCTTTTGGTGACAGTATGCTTTCGAACTAACCATGCTTCAATTAGGACTTTCAAGGGTTGTAACGTGGCTTGGTTCACGGTTTAAGAAACAAAGGATAAAGGCTCAAAATTTGATTGTACCCACCCCTCTTCGTGATGATCTTCAATCCTAAGCTCAGTTGATTCGACTTATGCATTCAGGTTCCAAGAGACTTTTGGATTTGCACCTTTGATAATGATGATGGTTCACAAGCAGAGAGAACTTTTGAGATGGAAGTCACTTCTTTCTTTTGGTAGTCACAACTTTGAGTTGTTCAAGAATTTATTGACTTTTCTTTTTTTTTTCTTCATCTTTTTGATATCCCTAACTTTTGCCTGAACTGTCTATTTTGAGTTTACAGTCAGCGGGATGCCTTGATTTTTTGCCTAAGTCATCTTTTGATTTTTTGACTTAGCAGGCTTTTCTTTGTATATATGTTTTTCATCATTTTCATTTTTTTTGTTGAAAGATATTGACTGCCTTACTTAATGATTGATGAACCATCATTGGCTTTTGATTGACATCTCCAACACTTCCTTGATGTGTGTGGATGAACGCTTGTGATTGAAACCTTTGTTGAAAGGCGTATTGAATGATTCTCTTAAAATAGAATGCACAGCTAAATTAACTGAGAACTACCTTGCCCCAGGTTATGATCAAGGGTTTTAATTAGTACAAGAAAGAAACTTCTACTTCTTCGGCTCAAAGGGGTTGACGAGGGATTAACATCCTTATATCTCCACTGTTTAGGAATTGAAACAATGCCTGTACATCTTCAGCATAGTCCGCTCAAAAGCATACTGTATGGGTTTGCGGTATCGTTTTCGTCATTCTCCCTTAAAAGGCTTACAGCTTTAGCAGGAGTTGAATATCACAAAACACATGCAAAGTAAAAACATAATTTAAGATGAGTGATAACGAAATAATTTATTCAAGACAAACATATGCAATGCACTGATAATGATTATTAAAACAGATAATGTCTATCATAATTCCAATGTTTAAACAAACAGGAAAAGAAATCGCAAATGAAAGTAAATCTAATGATCTAAAGTTCACCCCCTCTGACATTAATCAGCCTTGTCGTGATTGTGCATGGGAGCAGTGATCACTACAGGAGTCTTGGGATGAGGGAATTCAATTTCACCAGCATCGATCATGTCTTGAATCTTGTTCTTTAATGGCCAATAATCATTTGTATCATGTCCAGGGCTATTGGAGTGATACGCGCACCTCGCATTGGGCTTATAGCTAGGAGCGGAAGTGTTGGGCTTTACAGGAGGATCCCTCAAAGTAATTAGCCCTTTCTTCAACATCTGTTGTAATGCTTCAGCCAACGACATGTTGATCTTTGTGAACTGACGCTTGGGTGCGGGTACCTTGCGTCTTTGTTGCGGAGCTAGTGTAGAGGTCAGAACTGTCCCCATAGATTGGTTATGTTCATCGTGATCTTTCCGGTCGTACACAGTATGAGGTTTCTCAGGAGAGTGGAAGTCAATGGTCTTGTCATCGATTAAGTCTTGGATCTTATTCTTCAGCGTCCAACAGTTATTAGTGTCATGTCCAGGACTATCAGAGTGATATGCACACCTTGCATTAGGATTATAACGAGAAGAGGAAGTACTAGGATTCCTCGGAGGGTCCTTCAAAGTGATTAGCCCTTTCTTCAACAATTGTTGCAACGCTTCGGCCAGAGTCATATTGATCTTTGTGAATTGACGCTTAGGTGTATCTGACTTGTGTCTTTGTTGTTGAACTGGTGTAGAGATCAGAATTGTCCCCACAGATTGGTTGGGTTCATCGTGATCTTTCCGATTGTGCTCACCATTAATCAGGTGAGGTTCTTCAGATGAGTTGAAGTCAATGATCTTTTCATCAATTAAATCTTGAATCTTGTGCTTCAATTGCCAACAATCCTTTGTATCATGACCAGGACTATTCGAATGATAAGCACATCTCGCATGGTACTTATACCCAGGAGTGGGGTTGGTAGGAAATGAATATGGAGGTAGTAGAGTTATCAAGTTCTGATTGAGCAGTTGTTGGAGAACTTGAGACAATGGCATATGTATCGGAGTAAATGACTGCTTATGCTTGGATCTCTGATTATCTTGACCACCTTGATGCTTATGTTGATTCTTCTCCTTCTCGATCACAAGTGCCTTTAATTCTTCTTGACCCTTGTTCAAGTTAAAGATCATCTCTTGGAATTGGTTGTTCTGAGCCTGAAGATTTTTAACTGATTGCTCGAGATTCATGATGCTGAAATAAACAGCGAGGAAGGATGAGAGACCTATTGTAAGAAAGCTGCTATGCGATGTTATGAATGCAGATGCAATGTTTTCAAGGATCTTTAGGAAATTTAGTTTGCAATATTTAGACATTAAATTGGTCGCATCCTTGTCCGAAGAACTCTGACTTTCGTCTTGGAACATCCTTCTTTGAGAATCAAGCTCACCATATCGAGTGGGTCATCGCCTCTGATTCGAGATATCTCTGAATTTGAAGGTACATGGCTAGAGGAAAATAAATCCTCTTGCCCATTGATAGGTATGATGTCTTTAAACTGGAAGGCATGTGGCCAGAGGAAAATAAATCCTCTTGCCCCTTGATTAGGAAAGCAGTCCTTGATAGGAGTCCCTGAAATTGTGCGCCCTAAATTCCTAAGATCCTTGAAGGGGTTAGTTAAATAATGTTGTGCTCATGATGTCATGATGTTATGTGAATGCAGTTCATTAGACTTAGTGTGAGATAGTAAGGACAAACAAGTCCTTTTAACAAAACCTGCAAGGAAACGAAGGTTAGTAGCAAACACGCACAAGTCACACAAGTCACACAATTTTTGGCTTAAGGCTTGCATGGAGTCTGATCAGGTGTCCTTCCCAAGGGTATTTCTATGGATAAGGAGATTTCAGCAACGGGTTCTACAAGTTATCCAGAATTGTCAGCCCTTCTAAAGCACCCTCGGACATGATACATTCGCATCATGCAATGATACTTTGAGAAAGGACCTATCTGAATTGTAGCATCGGGTAGCGACTAGTTCTCGACATTTGCCAAGAGTAGTCCCCCCACTACGTTCCTAAAGGCCAGGATGGGTTAAGGGTAACTAAAGGTCCTTGAGCTCCGGCGCACCCACAGACACATACATAGACCTCCCTCATTTGAGAAAGGTGTGCATATGGATATGGAGTCCTAACTCAAGTGTGAACTTCATATTGACTCATCTCCCACATATGTGAAAGAGGTCGCCATGACTATGCCACTCCTAATCTTAAGTGTACTTGAATCCGGGTGTAGGATTCGTCCTTCAATTTTCCCAAAACGCCCCTGAAAAATAAAACAAACAAAGCAAACAAAGAAAACAATTATGTGATTCCTAAACTTTTAAGGTAACCCCTCTTTTATCGAAATTTTCCCCAGCAGAGTCGCCAGTTCTGTAATACGGTGAACTGACTTTTTATTGATCGAAATGTCGCGGTTAAGCATGAGTCGCCACCGACTTTTATTTTATCCAAACTAAATCAGAAAGGCAAAAAGAAACAGAAAAAACCTTTTAAAGAAATCTAAGTTCGGGGGGTAATTTATGCAAAGGGAAGCTGTAAGGCACCCTTTGCATCCATGGTTTTCCATGGGCTCTTAATTGCTATGAAAGAGGAAAGATGGACTTTAGCTCGTAAATGAGCGTAGGCAGTTTTTGAAGAATTTTGAGAAAGAATATAGAAAATAGAGCATGGCAAGGCAATTAGGGGCAATTACCTTAAACTCAGATGATAGGTCTCTTTTTAGCCTTTCAGAATGAAAGGGTCAATCCTTGCCATAAGAGGGCAGGAAGCCTTTCGTTTGGAGGTAGAAGGGTCGTCGAAACATCCTTTGCCATAAGACTGTCCCATGCCATAGAAGGGCAGGTAGTCTAAGGTAAGGATCAGAATAAGCCTTATTCGTAGGCAACCAGAAGATACCTCACCCTTTTCCGTGGGCAACTTCCGAGGGTCGAGGTCATGTTAGTGTATCGAAGGCAGCATCATTAGGGACCATGACCTGTAATCGAGGCAACATGGCTGAGGTATCCTCGTATTCGAGGGACTGGCTATTCTGCACAAAATACAAGGCAACAAGGCAACAGGCAACAAGGCAACAGAGGGGTTACCCAAAAGCGTGCGAGTGTGCACCAATCATGTGATTATATTCAAATATTATCTTGTAAATTTAGTGATTCTATGTTCAATTTAAAGGTTACACTCCCTAGGTTACTAACCACGCAGATAATATAAGGCAAGAAACAGTAATATGGGGGAGGGAAATTGTAACCAGCGGATCCCTTAATAGGGTTTGACATAAGTAATAATTAAACAGAAAAGTATTAAAGTCAGGGTTTAGGGTTACCAACGACGTAGTTTTGGCATTTGACAAACCCTGAAAAGAAAAAGAAGAGACAAAAAACAGAGAGTGAGTGCATTATCGGTTCGAAGGCGAACTTTATTAACCATAAAAGTAAAAAGAATAATGAAATTAATAAAATAATAATAAAAGGCACTTAGCTTCGAGTTTGATCTGATATGGTTGGCTGTTGGAGGTTGCCTCGGAGGTAAACCCTGAAAAATGGCAAAGGCAGAAAAATAGAGGGAATAAATGTATGTACAGTTCAGAGATATAAGGGCAAACCCTAAAATCAAAAAAAAAAAGGAAACAAAATAGACTTTGAATAAATAGGGTACTTAGCTTTGTGAAGGGCGTGGCGCGTAGTCGGAAGGCACTCGAAAAGTCGACCCTGAAAAAGGCATGGAAAAGAAATATATCAGTGTATAGCTTGATCTTCGTAAACCCTGATTAGGGCATAAGTTAACCCTAGTTAATAGAATAAATAAAATTAATTGTTGGTTTTCAACCCAATTAATTGAATCGGTGAAAATCAGGTTCCGAGTAAATCTACTAACCCTAATATATATTTTAGTCCATTAATAAAATATTTTTATAATTAACTAAATGATTTAAACTAATTTTAACAATTAAAAATAAAATAAAGTCATTCAAAATGAATCAACATTTTTTATTTTTAATATTTTTTATGAAAGGGAAAAAAATAGAAATATTTTAGAAGAATGTTTAATTTAGTAAAGGTTTGTAGAATAAAACAAATACAAAACATATAGCAAAATAAATACTTAAATAAAAAAAAAATTGGGGGACTTAGCTGGGATCAGATGTGGTGCTCCAATGAGGGTCCATGGTACACTTCAGTCTTTGTGTGTGTTGGATTGATCCGGGCGTCGATCCAACGGTTGGTATTAGAGGGTGTACCATGAGCATCTGCTGGACGCGTGCACCGGATCAATGGAGGTAATTTTCTGAAAAAAACATGTATGGGATGGGGATCGAACCCACACCCCTCCGGTTTCCAAGAAACAAGCTGACCAGCTGCGCCAGTTAAACTCTTTGTTAAATGAAGGGATTTATGAAGTAATATAATATAACAACACGCTCACATGGAGAAAAACACGCGCTGGCCAGGGATTCAAATAGGACCAATCGGACAACAACACGTCTTCTTCCTCACGCAACCTGCAAACCGTCCCAGGATTTTGCTACGAATCACCCGCGATTTCTCTCGTAGCCAATATACCTGCAACACACAAAACTTCCTACACGCAAAAGAAATTGTTCGCGAGTATGCTAGCGTGTTCGTCCAACCTTCCTGAACACGGTGAGATCCATGAATTCTCCTAATTTTACTCGTATCAGAAAGCCCTAAATTGTAGGTCAAGAACCCTAACTATGGCAGGTTCTTGGATTCGTCAACAAAACTCAATTAAAGCACCAGATCGCATAAAAACATAGTGATAACCACTAATCTACAGTCGAAACACATTAAACATGTATGCTCATATGAATTCGATTTAAGGAAGATTTTGAGACAAACCGTGGATTGTTTGGAGCGATTCTGAATGTGTACGGGCTTGGGAGTGATCTGAATAGCTCCAGGAATGCCTCAGAACTGTATAGCAATGTTCAAATCTCCTTGAAACTCCTTCAATTTGCAAATCCGAGTTTTAGTTTTTTGGGAAGAAAATAAGTTCTATCTTGGTGCTCTTGGCTGCAAAACCTAATGAATCCCCCCCTAATGCTTTGGCCTTGTTATATACTTATAGACAAATGAAATAGGGTAATTAAAATTGCATGAATCTTCTTGAATCATTGATTGGCAATTTGGAGAAAATTGATTCATAAATCTTTCTAATTTTGTCTAAAATCAATCTTTTCTTCACCAATTTATGAGTGCTCGAATTTGACTTATTTTAGGGGAATATATTGATTGAATCCTTGGCCTAAAATTGAAGTAAAATCATATCTTTTATTTTTTATTATTTTACATGATTAAATTATGATTTTAAATAAATTAAAACCATAAAATAATTAATAAAAATAATAAAAATAGTGAGATATATTTTTGGGACGTGCATGGGCTTAAGATGAAGTTTTGATGAAAATAATATGGGCTCACTTGCAAAGGATTTCAATTTGAATCTTTTTTCCTTCACACTTTCCCTCCAAAACTAACCCAACTTTGTCAAGGCATATCTCCCTCAATTTTTGAGGTATGAAGGAGTTCTAGGACTTTTTAAAAACTTTAGAGAGTCCTCTAACCAGTGTCTTTGGTCTCATATCAAAATTCTTTTCCATGTTCATTTTATGTCTTTTTGAAAAAGTGACTTTTTGTTGACTTTTGAAAAGGACCTATAATGTTTTGGTCCATATCTCTCAAATGAAGCATTTTTAGACTTGGCATGTGAGAGACAAAGTTGTAGAGAATTCAATTTCCTTCAAAATAGGCTTTGGTTGGGAAATTTTTGATACTCCCTGTGGAAGTTATGGCTGGTCAAAGTTCAGTTGACTTTCCTATACAAAACCCTAATTTAGAAACTTTTTGAATTGTTGATTTTTGATCTTTTCTTGATGAACCATGATCAATTCTTTATCAAATGGTGAATGATACTTCAATATGAGGATCTTGCCAAAAAATCAGGAGTTTTGACTTTACTTTGACCACAGTTGACTTTTGGGTTAACTTAGTCGATTGTTGACTTTCTGCACACTTGAGTGACCAGAACTTTG
This sequence comes from Vicia villosa, assembly GCF_029867415.1. Lineage (NCBI taxonomy): Eukaryota > Viridiplantae > Streptophyta > Magnoliopsida > Fabales > Fabaceae > Vicia > Vicia villosa. Next base: position 227,928,450 of record NC_081181.1, on the reverse strand, counting down.
AGATAGGCCTTGATACTTGTAATAGAGGTAATGTGAGATATATTGAGCCATATGAGATGTCTTGGAGCCATTGATTCACCAATTTTCTTTTGACTGAGTCAAACCCTAGTTTCTGAGCCTTGTTTAGGAGAGTGTGTCTAGGAGCTTTGTGTATTGATTTGAATTTGTATAAGAGAAATAATATGGGCAAATTTTGGGGTATGACACTAGGGTATCACGATTAAGTCACTCTTAATGCTTCATTAAACAAACTAGTTATTCTAGAGATTTTATTACTTTAGAAAAACAAACATAACAAAAAATATCTTATTTTTAATAGATAATTCGATACAAGTATCAAGTTCTAACAAAACAGTTGACCTAAAACTTAAACCAACCGTTATTTTTGTTCTACCTTTGATTGACATTCATCTTCAAATAGAGGTTGTAATAGTTGCAACGAATATTTTGGTGTTGGTCATAGTATCCTTCGTTCTATTTACCATAACCATGATAGTGGAAAGTAAGAGGACAGGAAGAAGTGGGAGGCGGAGTATAGACATGACCAAAATTAAGGGTGGTAAAACAGACCCGACGATCTATTTTTCTCGCATTTTTTTGCAGGGCGGGACAGGGTTTTAGTTCTGCATCCTCAAATGTGTCAGTCTCTCTCTGCCACATTTTTACGGGCTTTTGCAGGCGTAGAAATTACCATAATATTTTGCATTTTTAGGCTTGTTAAATGCTGACGGGTCCGTCCCCCTTCGCCCTCATTATTTTGCGTGACATATCAAGATTTTATGCTCCACTCTCAACTATGTCTACTCTGCTTCATCTATTTTTTTCTTCAGATTTTTGCTAAAAAGACATGCTAGTTTGCCATACCTAACCAAAATCATGACGTGTAACTGATTCATATTAATAGTGGATCTTAATCAAATATGGTTACAAATGAAATCAAATTCCGGTGATATTCTTACCATTGTCAAGATCGTAAAAAACTCGTGTGGTTCATAAAGAGATGTTACACCACTAGTAAAAAGAAGACAAAAGAAATAGGGATCGACATTAGCCTTTAAAAAATTAAGCTTAGTAAGATAAACTTGGACATTCATATTCTCTAATTTTAAAGAGTTGAGATTAATATAACTTGGCCATTAAAAAAAATAAAGTTAAGAAATCAATTTCTTACTCTATGTTACTATCACTAAGAAATGTTAAGAGTTACCATTGAGAATATGTGAATTGTTTTTTGTTTTGGTTTGCAATATATAATTTGTAAAAGCAAATCCTCTCATAACTTGCATTTTCCAAGTCAGCAGCAAATAATCATCACACATCTCTTTACCAAGGCATCCAAGTAGATAGCCTTATCCATCTTCATCCACGTGGCATCTCATAAATGAGTTTCTAAATTTTCAAAAATAATAACAGTTTGCCACGTGTCACCCAAGATGAGATTCCATCAACAAACATAACATAATAAGATATCAAAAAAACCAAAGTATGTCACATTTGGATCACACAAGAGGAACTGAATAAGTTGAAACAAATCAACCATGGCTTCTCTTGCTAGTTTTGCTTCTGTTCAACCAGCTTCTCTCAATGTTAAGGGTCTTTGTGGAAGTTCCTTTACTGGAACTAAGCTTGCTTTCAAACCTTCTCGCCAGAGTTTCAAATCCAAGAATTTCAGGTAGTTTTTCATAAGTTTGAAGAAATTAATATTCATGTTATTATATGTGTAGTTTTGGTTGTAACATAATTGATTAACATGTAGGAGTGGCTGTGTGGTGGCAAAATATGGTGACAAGAGTGTTTACTTTGATTTGGAGGATATTGGTAACACTACAGGTCAGTGGGATTTGTATGGCTCAGATGCACCATCACCCTACAATCCTCTTCAGGTTTGTCTCATGAATTTTAGAAGAGCCTATGTAAATTAGTCGCAATTTAACCATGACAAAATATAGAAAGATCCTATTTAACTACGGTTTATACCTGACTAACATTTTATGAGGCCTATTTAGCCTGAGATTTAATCGTAACAAATTTTGGGCCTTGTGCGATAATTAACCTTGCACGCCCTCAACGACTGCCTTGATTATATTTTACTAAGTTTTGCACATTCACACACTAATGAACACAAAGTGATATTTATGAGTCTAGGTTTAACAAGGTCAAAGAATTTGTTCATCTAACAGATAATGTGTTGGATATGCAACTTAATTAAGCGCTTATTATATAAGTGTTTATGTGTAAGCTATTTGTATAACAAAATATAAAATAAAGTCGAATCGTTTTCATATGCTATCCTGAAGAACTTGTTAAAATAGGCTGAAAATAACTTCTTAAAGTGCATGTTATAAGCTTTCAATACGCTCTTCCGAAGTCTTACAAGTGTTTATATTAGTATACAGGCTCAAATAAAGCGATTCAAACATGGTCTTAATATAAGTTCATTTTAGGCCTTTGTTGACCTATATATTATGAATTCGGATTCCCTACAATTAGGGATTCTCCGTATTCACGCATTCTAAACATTGATGGTTGTTCGACCAAGAATAGATCATATGCTTGATATTCAAGCTTGGTTCTTTGAATTCTAAAACAAAGTTTAAAATCTCCAGTTTTTTGGGCCATATGATTGTAATCGAACGACCATCGCTGTTCTGAATTTGTGAATATAGAGAATTTATATTTAAGCTGAAAATAAGCTTTCAATAAGCTCTTCCGAATAGTCTAACAAGTAACAAGTGCTTGTGTTAGTAGACAAACTCAAATAAAGCGATTCAAACATGCTTACGAAAATGCACAAACTTGACCACTTTCTTTTGTTGATTCTGATTCGGCATTGCAGAGCAAGTTCTTTGAGACATTTGCAGCACCATTCACAAAGAGAGGACTATTACTCAAGTTTTTGATCCTTGGAGGTGGTTCAACTCTTGCATACTTCAGTGCCACAGCCTCAGGTGACATTCTACCAATCAAGAAAGGTCCACAGCTTCCACCAAAGCTCGGTCCCCGCGGCAAGCTCTAATTTAGTTTCCGAATTCAACCCGTTTACTTTTCTCATTTTGAAACCGAACATGTATATCTATCTCGTATCGCATGATGTGTAAGTATGATTACATCTTACTTCTATTCAATGATGCTTATTAGTTATTTTCAATCCATATATACAGTATCATTGCCGATATATTCGATTGAATCAAAGATAATAATGTCTACATAAAATTATTACCACAAAACAGTAGAAAAGATACGTTGTGGTATCATAAAAAATTCTCAAGTTGGTAGCTACCTACCAGCCTACAAATCCTTCAGAGGAAAATATATCTATGACAATGTTTTGTATGATTCCGCCATTCCTATGTACAAAATTAGAGAATGGATCAAGAATAAACAGTCAACAAGACTCCGACAAATTATAACCTCTATGAGTCTAAATGCAGCGTTTTAATGACGCGACTCGGGACTCCTCATGACTCCCAAGGTTTCAAGGTATGAAACTTTCTTGTTGGTCACTACTACGGCCGGAAGCTTTTTTTCCTGCTTGGTTTCAACTTCTTGGCAAGAGTCGTCTGAAATTTCAAATGAGTCCTTCTTTGCGTCTGAGTCGGGTTGATCATCCCAACCCATGAAATCCAGTAGTGTCATTGAACCAGACATGTCTACGCTGCCTTTGTCTATCTCTTCTTTTGGAGGAGGAGCCGGTTTCGAAACTGATACTCTCTTTTTTCCTGATGGATTTTGAGTGTTATAATCGGCTTGAAGTACATCATCAATTCTCGATAGTACCGTGAATGCCAAACTTTCCAATATCCTTGAATAGCTTTCAAGAACGGCGTGTCCTACATCCTGCAAACATATACAACATATCATATTAGCGACCGTTTCAACTTGACTAGATAAGCTATGATGAATCAATCCAAACAATCTTTTATCGTTGAATGTTGTTACCCTATTGAACTGGATTTTGCTTATGTCCAATGAAGATTGAGCAATGCCGGGGAATCGGTGCTTTAGTAGAAGTAAGATGGTCTCTGCTCTCTCTTCGAAAAGCTCTCTTTTTTCCAAACTAACAGCAGAACCCCAAGTAGATTTGGTATCTTTTTGGTGCATTTTCCGCTTCCAAATCACGATTGAAGCTTCAATTCTATTCTTGAGGTCTAGGACTTTATGTTCCGATGACAAGTCCACGGTCGATAGGAACTGGTCAGGATCAAAAAATTCAACTGTAATGCTCCTATAGGCTGCATCCCCTAGACTCGCTCTTCCGTTCTGAAAAGAAAAGAAAAAAAAAACTCAAACCTAGTAAGAAAATAGTACTACTTATTGTAACCAAGCGGTTAACGAGTTTCAATTAAAAACAGATCAATCAGGAGAACCCGAGTTTGAACCCTGATAACCGAGTTCCGTTTCTTATGTGTCTTACTCACCTTAGGAAGAGATTCAATATAGTTTTCAGGAATCTCCATTTCGGACAAAATTTGCGCATTTATCGCCATAGCGGCTTTAAGTACTTGATTCACACAATCTTTCTGATATTGTAAAAATTTCCTAGCTGCATCAGATAGACCTTCTGCCGGAACCTTAGGTGTAGGTAACCACCATTTATCATCATTGGCTGTCTTTGCCTTGTCTTTATTATCATCATCGGCATCCTTCGATACATAATAGAACTCATTTTGATCTTTGAAGTTATCTAGACATTCCTGCTCATCATCGACCATTGTTCATATTAACTATCGATCAATCCAAACTGTTACGAAATTCAAGAGACAAAAAAAAGTGTAGGCAAAGTTAGTAGTCTTACGAAAAGCATTGTATCAAGCTTGCGTAAGGCTGGGATATTCATGTGTAGATCTGTCCTTTGTCGAGTCGTCATAATCTATTCATACATAAATAAGAATCAATCATGATATGTTAACATATGTAAAACTTTCAATCTAACGGTGAAATTTGTAATACTGATGCTGCGAGATGGAGAATTACCTCCATTTGTGTGCCATCCTTATTTTTCTGTTGTGAAGGAACCATTTCGACGACGTAATCTGTGACTGATAGAAGCAAATCAATTTCTTTTCTCCACTTGCCTTTCCTTTCAGCCGGCATTGGTTCTAGCCGCTTTTGTTCGCCAAAAATAGAAGCTGAAATTCTCAATAAGAATAAACAATGAGAAAATGAAAACAAAGCAACATTTCTGACATGAAATAATGAATCATTTTCTGAGAATCGAAAAAATGTTACAAATATTTGTTCCTTGCGAACCAAGCAAGAACTATATAATATACCTGCAAGGTTTGTGAAAGCATTTGACAGGGCCAAAGCAGATGAAACACCTTTTCCTCCACCAGACATGTCTTCACCTAATAACAGTTTAGCAAATCTCTCCTTCATCTGTTCCATATCTGAATCAAAACAACCATGAATATCAAAATTTATTATTAAAGTAAACAATCATATACATAATGTTTATTGCAATCAAGGCCGTCTTTGAGGGCGTGCGAAGCAGACTATTGCACATTTAAATCGTGGTTAGCCAACACAGGTCATTCAAAAACTTAAGACGGCCCTGATTGCAAATATATAATTTGTGCGGACCTTGCAATAGTTTTTCTTTGGCTTCCTTGGCCGCGATTTCCTCCTTGCTTATACTCCTTGCCTTAGGAATTTTATCTGAATCAAGAGGCCTTGAACCTTGGCTTCTTGATGAGGCAGAACCATCTTCAGCAGGTTGTTGAAAATCCAAAGTGGTAGCGGTATCAACGCTCAAACTCTTGGTATGTCTCCCTGCATTGTTCTCAAACATCCCTCTGAAATTAAACAGTTTGGACCTGTAACTTTCTTGGTCTTGTTCCCCTGCTCTAACCATTTTGTTTGTGGTTTCCTAAAGAAAACTTTGGTTTTCAATGGATGAACAAGGAAGAACAAAACATGGGGTGTAAGAGACCTTCAAGGGAGAGAAAAAAAATAATGTAGATGAGAAAGAAAAAGTATAGTAAGAAATGAAATTGTAGCTTTTTTTTTCTTTTGTTTTTTTTAGTTTGACAAAAGAGTGGATGAGATTGGTTTTATGTGAACGTGGGGTGCATGTTGAAATTTGTATTTTTTTTAATTATTATTTTAGTATTATGTTAGTTGAAATTTGCTTAGGGGAGAAAGTGGGAAATGAATGGTCAAAAGATGAGTTTCTAATTAAAGGTCAAAGGTAGCTAAAGACTAGGGAAGACAGACATGCACGCTTAGCCAATTACAAAGGAACATCATTTGATGGTTATACAAAGATACTCACTAAATTGTGACATTTATAAAGTTAAACTCATTTACATTCACTTTGTTAAAGGTGTGAAAAATACAATAAAGAACGTTTCAACTGTTGAATTAAGAAAAAATATATATTAAAGATGTGAAGTATACAAAAAATAACCGTTTCAACTGTTAGAAGAAAAATCGTAATATCTTGGAGGTACTAGGGCTGTTATCGTTTCAGTCCGGTCCGGATATTTGTTATCTCGAGAGCTGGACTGAAATAGTAATCGGATAAATCTGGACCGAACCAAAATAGTTATGGACTATTTTTTTGGATCGAAACTGGACTGTTACTTCGGATATCCGACAAAAATATTCAATAATAATATCTATTTTTAGTATCGGATAAACCATTATCCATTCTCGAACCGAGTAACATTTCCATAGGTCGAATAACATTCCTGAAACTATAAATTTTAAAATGATTGTTTAAAAAATAGAAGGCATAAAATTAAATTTGAATTAAAATTAGAAATCCATTCAACCTACCTTCTATTCTATTTAAAACCGGTTCTATTTATAAAAAAAAAAAAAAAATTAAATTCTTTAAATAATTAATATGCCTACCGAATACATTAGTTATTCAAAAAATCTAAAAAATCAATTTTCATAAACTGGACAAGAATTTACCAATATTAGCACCGTATCAATTATAATAAATAAACAACATTAGTCAATAACAGAGTTTGACTGCATTTCATTTCACACAGGAACACTGAACCCTTAAACCCTAACTCTCTCCGTTGAGTCCATCCACCACCGTCGCAATGAAATCCATCGGCGTTCTAATGACCATCCCAATGCCGAGCAACCTCGCCGAAAAACTCGCCACTCGTTTCAACCTCTTCAAACTCTGGAACCATCCTTCCATCGAATCCTTCTCCCAAACGCACGCCGATTCACTTCATTCAGTTCGCGCACTCGTTTGCGACGCCAAATCCGCCGCCGACGCAAAAACAATTGACGCTCTTCCGAATCTCGAGATTGTTTCCACTTACAGCGTTGGATTTGATAAAATTGATATCGGAAAATGTAAAGAGAGAGGAATTCGAGTTACGAATACGCCGGATGTGTTGACGGATGATGTTGCAGATCTTGCTATTGGACTTGCTTTGGCCGTGTTCAGGAAGATTCCGAATAGTGATGGGTTTGTTAAGAATGGGCTTTGGAAACATTCTGATTATCCATTAACTACTAAGGTTCTTACACGTAACTCTTTTTTTTAATTATATATATATTTTTGTCTTGTAAATATATTTTTTGTTTTTTTAAGTTATAATATAATTATATAAGTGTGTGAATAATTGTTTTATTGGGAATTTCAGTTTAGTGGTAAAAAAGTTGGAGTTGTTGGTTTGGGAAGAATAGGTTCAGCAATAGCAAAGAGAGCTGCAGCATTTGGGTGTCCAATTAGTTACCATTCAAGATCTCAAAAACCAGAGGCAGGATCATATAAGTATTATCCTAACATCCTTGATTTGGCAGCTAACTCTCAAGTGCTTGTTGTCGCGTGTGCCCTTACCGAACAAACGCGACACATTGTGAATCGTGGAGTTATTGATGCATTGGGTCCAAAAGGTGTTATTGTCAACATTGGACGTGGACCGATTATTGATGAACCCGAGCTTGTGTCTGCTTTGGTTGAAGGACGGTTAGGTGGAGCGGGCCTTGATGTGTTTGAGAGTGAGCCTAATGTTCCGGAGGAGTTATTGAGGCTTGAGAATGTTGTGCTCACTCCTCATGTAGGAAGTGATACTGAAGAAACTTGCAAAGACATGGCAGATCTTGTGATTGCAAACTTGGAGGCTCACTTTAGTGGCAAGCCACTTTTGACTCCTATCTTGTGATTTTATTGATTGAATGTTATTATATGTTGAATAATGGTATGCCAATGTTACATAATTTATGGTGTTCTGGACATTTCTTGGCTGATGCTGAAAGCATGATTTTATTCAAATAAAGCTCGTCTTTCTTTGTTGTCCTTGTATGATGTTTTATGATGCAAATGCTGCCCAATACGGATAAATGGTAAAAGTTATACTTCAATCCAATACAAAAAGATAAGAACAGAGGTTTAACAGCCACAGGTTAAAAAAAACACTCATACAAGTTGTGGTGAATACAGGAAAAAACTTAACCACCACTGACCACACAATATAACCAAAAGGAGAGAGAAAACACACATGATTGGAGGGTAAGAAGTCAATTGTATGCTTTCTCATTAGTCACGGTCTTTTAATAGGCTGCAATACAAGTGTAAGTGTGCAACTGTCATTAAAACAGAATATTAACAACTCCAGAAGTTTTGCTTGCAATGCAAGTAATTTAACTAACTAGTAGCTTATTTAGATAAGTTTTAATAAATCCTCCCTTAAACTGAACATAACACAATTCAGCTTAATAAAGCTATACTACACATTTCAAGATTATCCTTTAATCTGTAAAAGGACTCCAAACTTAAAGGTTTAGCCACAATGTCAACAACTTAGTCTTGTGATGAGCAATGAACAAATTGAATGACTCATGCCTTGGTTAAGTCTCTCTTAGCCAACTTTATAGATGAATTGTTATCACAATGAATGGTAATATATGATTCTTCATTACTTTCAATCTGAGCCAAAATCCTCTTTAACCATACACTTTGACAAACACTACTAGCAACGAATATGATTTCATATTTTATGGTGGGAAGAGTTACAATAGGTTGTTTTTAAAGTGACTATGAGATAACTCAGTCCAAGCATAAAAACACAACATGAGGTGCTCTTCTTCTATCATAAAGGTCTCCTACTTAATCCTATTCCTTTCCTTTATCATACATCAGGCTAAAGATGATTTGTTCAATACTTGAGGATCCTTTTCACATATTTCATGTGAATTTATGTTAGTCTCTTTATGTATCTTACAATCAAACAAACTGAATGGAAAAAAGTCAAGTCGGGTTGCCAGTAGGAAAGGTCAAAATTGGTTTCCAGGTTGAAATTGTTCATGCCAAATCTCGGAAGAAACTCCATAATATACTTTTGTTGAAGGATGAAAATTAAATCACTTTCTTGCTTGACTTCAACTCCTAAGAAATATATCATCCTTTCTAAATAACTTGTGACAAACTTCTTCTTCATGGAGTGTTTGCAATTATGATCATTATCTTCGCCTTCATGTTTTACAAATAATTCACCATGGATGAATGCATTCTTATTATAGAACATAAATACATTTCAATCTTTCCAAACAGTTATGGCTAGAATGCCTCTTATAGTGTCCTATCTTGCTCACAAGTGCAAAAAATCCATCAAAGTCCACTCCATATTGTTAAGACTATTCATTATCCACCAATATTGTTTTTGTTTTTCAAATTTCTCACTCGTTGTAATTAGTCTTGTATATCTCTATGTGTTCATTACCTTCAAAATCATGGTTGGATCTTTACTGGAATTGAATACTCCGAAGTTGTGAAGATTTTGAAGGTAATGACACATAGAGATATAAAAGCCTTTTTATTTTCCGTTTTCCAAGTTCATGATTTTCTTCACTAATGTCTTCTGGCACAGATCCTGCAATGCTTGTTTTTGGGTAATCTTTATAATATCAAGTTGATATTTAATGTTCAAATCAAGCTCGCTCTCATATCCCTTATGATATCTTGTGTTACAGGCTGCCTTGTCTAACTTACTAGCTTATTTGTCAATTGCAATTTGTTCTACTTCATTTTTCTCACAAATTCATTTCTTGCATTCTTCAAACAACATATCCCTACTTATCATGATCTTTTTTTATTGGATCATGTTGTTTATATGCCTTTGACTCTTCACTCAGTTCCAAGTGAATGCATTCTATGCTCTAGCCATCAAGTTTCCTTCATAAGTTATCAGGCACATGAACATTATGCTACACACCTAAGAATCCTAAAGTTATGCACTAAAGTTTTTATCCCATTCCAAGTATCTTCTGGTGTGATGTCTCTTACTACAAAAGTAAGACATATATTTTATCATATCTTTTTTTAGTCAAAGTGTTTAGTCCTTTGAAGATCAAATGACCCTATCTATAGTGCCAAATATGATAATTGTTCTTCTTTAGATCGTATAAATTTTTTCATCAACATGGAGCAGTGACTGTAGAAGTCTTTGAATCTTGAATTGTTGGTTGTGACAAATTGCTTGAATTGCAAAACTTGACTTCCTTTGGAATTAAAACAAATTTGAAAAAATAAACTGCATTTTAAAGTCTTTTCTAATTTCACGACCCCCAACCTTAGTCTCCTGATATCAATTTTTAAGAATCGTGTATTGCTCAAATATGATACTTCTCACGGGTCACTATTAGCAAAATATATTTTATTATAATTAACAAATATCTTTATTTAAGAAAAAAAATTATTTTTAAATGTTAAAATTTCTTTTTTTTTTATTTCTCTATTTCACGAATTTTTTAATAATTATTTAATTTAATTTAGTTTATATTAATATTGATTATTTTACAAGTAACCTATTTTAAATTTACATGTATATCTAAAGTAATACTAAACGGTATTGAAAATGTTACCACATAATAATAACTTTTTTAAATAAAAAATAACTCTTTGAACTATTTGATTATTTACAAAATAAATAAATAAATAAATATTTGTAAATTTTATAAATAAATAAAAATGGACCTTTTTACGGCTTAGCACAATAAATATTAAATTGATTAAATTCATCCGATTTATCTACCAAATCAATTTAATTGAATTCTATAAAAAAAAAAAAAATTTATCGGTCAAAATCAAATCACTAATTTAGAATGAAATTACAATTTGCATCATATTTAAGTTTGGGCCCAAAATTGATCTATTGTTCCGCCTTACTCTCAACCAATAAAGAAAACTGAGTAATTTTTCATCTGCTTCTCCCTTCACAAAATCATCTCAATTAATGAAAATGATAGTTGTTAAGAGTCTCGTATGGGACAATATAAAAATATTATTTAGAACATGTATTTGTTTTGTGTCTGCTTGTGACTACCACACTATGGGTATACGAGGGATGGGAAGGAAAAAAACAAACAACATCCACGAAATCAGGATAAGGTTGCATGCTCAAATCATAAGATAAGCTGGAGAACTTTATCATGAAAATATCTATCATACATACAAAATCAAAATGAACATTACAAATGCAAAGAAGAAAATAATGATAATGAAAATGATGTGCATGTAGTCAAGCTCCTTTGAAGATGAGGAAATTAAGAGTCTCAAGCGTAAAGTATATGAAAGTTCCCTTAGAATGAGTGAAAAAACACCCAAAACTTGAACCTACCACACATTGCCATCCACAACCATATCTTGTATCAAACTCCTATAAAAAATTCAAAAAAAAAAAAAAAAAAAAACATTAGAACAAGTTCATGGTATTGTGTGTGTGAAAAAAATTGTTGTATACCTTTTTGATGTGAGCAGCAATGGATTCACAATCAAGAACATCATAAAGATCAAGAGCTTGAGAAGCATAAGACATGGCTTGAATCTGCATCTTACTTGGCATGTCAGTGTCATCTATCATAGCTTTACCTTCCAACATCTTTCAACAACTTCTTGCTACTTAGCCCTCAAATAAGATCTAAACATTGATATTTAGATTTTTATTTTTCTTTCTATTTTGAAGCTGAAAGAGTTGTGATTTCAGTCTAGTGTTAGTGTTTTTGTTTCTCCTTTTGTTAGAGAGATTTTTAGCCTTTTTATATGGATGGATTGTGTAGAACTTTCTTATGATTTTTGTCATGGTCGTTGTCGTGACTTATTTTTGTCTTTATGAGGAAATTGATGTCCAAATTCAAAGGAACTGGAAATGATAAAGCTGCTGAGGCCAAAAATAAAAGGAAAAGTTTATATAATATATATAAAAATATAAGAAAAGTTAGTTGTTCCAAAAATTACAAATATACTCTTTATTATTTTAGTCTAAATTAATAATTTGGGGGCAAACAAAATTTTTTGTTGTTGTTTTTTCAACTCATTTTTCACTTTCCAACTCACTTTTTACTTTTTCATTTTTTACTTTTCACTTTTTATTACTTTATTATTATTATTTCTAATAAATTATTAATCAAAATATTTTAATAAATTATTCTTTAATAAAAAGATTATTGTGATCATTTTAAATGATTATTAATTTATATTTAAAATAGTATTTAATTTTAAAAATTAACTTTAGTAATTGAATATTAATAACGAAAAAATATAATTAGAAATTATTTTTATCTTAAGATACAATATTTTTTTAAAAAATATTAATAATTTTAGTTTAAAAAAATTATTTCAATTAAAATAAATTTAAAAATATACTTAAAAAGGTGTTTTATTGGATAAAATATAAAAATGTGTCTCACTTATCAATAACTTTAATTTATATGATTCAAAATATTATTATATTAATATATTTCATTAATAAAGTTAATACAATTAAAATAATGTTTGCACAATTAAATATTAGAAAAATTATTTGTTATTGATGTCATTTCACAAATATATATATATATATATATATATATATATATATATATATATATATATATATATATATATATATATATATATATATATATATATATATATATATATATATATATATATATATATATATACGGTAAAAAAAGTGTAGTAGTTATTCAATTGTAACATACTAATATTATTTATTGTCAAATTCTATTAGTATCTAATTCTATTGATTCAGATATTTTTGTAAATGACACCTAAACAAAATTAATATTTGTATACTGGAAAAAATCTATTATTATTCTAAATATTTTTATATACGAAAAATTGTATTTATGATCCAAAAATATTTTATTGAAAAAACATATACGGAAAAAAATTATTATTGATCTAAATATTTTTATGTAAACGATACATAAACATAAATAATATTTGTATATGGGAAAAATCTATTAATGATCTAAATATTTTTATATATGAAAAATGGTATGTTCATCCAAAAAAAATGATTAAAAAATGGTATACGTGAAAAAAATCTATTATTAATTTAAATATTTTTATATACGAAAATTTACTATTGATCCAAATATTTTTCTAAATGATACCTAAACATAAATGATACTTGTATATGGAAAAAAATTTATTATTGATCCAAATATTTTTATATACAAAAAATGATATTTATAATCTAAAAGTTTAGATTCAAATTTTGTTTTTGATTTAAAATAAACATATTATGTAAACAAATGCGCGTATCAAACCAAAATTCATGCGTATGCACGTGATTGTTACTAGTTCTTGTACAAAAATTCAGATGATTTTTATTGTAACTTTTATTATATTTTTTTACCATTACTTTTCTTTAGTTTTAATATTATTCTAATGACGTGATTATATAAATGAACTTTTTAAAATAATAAATCAGAGTGGCGCAGCGAAAGCGTGACGGACCCATATTCAAAGACACTTTTTTTTTGCTTGCAGGTTTACTAAAGGAATTTGGAACAATGTTCTTCAGTGGATGAATGTCAATCATAAACCACTGGATTGGACTCACGAGTTGGCCTGGATCATTGGCTATGCGAAAGGTAAAGGTTGGAGAGCCATGCTCATGAAGATGGCTATTGCGGAAACAGTCTATTGCATTTGGCAATATAGGAACAACATCTGTTTTGAAAATAGTGTGGATAATACAAACATAGATAGGCAAATCATAGATTACATAGTGTATAGAGGGTGGCAAATTCCCAAACTTAGAAGCCATATTGCTAGCATGATGTTGTAATTGCTAGTTAGGTTTTCTTGTTCTTTTTGTCCTTTTGGTGGGTTGGATCCTCGCGAGCACCTTGTTTCTTTCGAGTTTTTTGAATTAATATATATCCCCTTTTTGATTCAAAAAAAATACACTTTTTTTTTAGTGTTGGGATTTTTCGGCTATGTATATCTGAAATGACCTAATATTTATTTGAAAAATTAAAATCAAGGTAAATCAATTGTATTAACAGTGTAATTAATCGTATTAATCAAAATATATAATTAAATATATACCATTACAATCAAGATATAATCATAAGATCAACCTATTAAATATTTAAATTAACATATTATTTACATATATAATTAATTAAAGAAAAAACTCAATATAAATTAAAAATTATAATCTTAATTGAAGGATATTTTTAACATATAATTTCATTAATTATAATGCATAATATTGTAGTTATTTACAAAATAAATCCTTTTATAATTTGTGACAAATAAATTATTACAAAATTAAAATTGAATTTAATCTCTTTATTTCTTATTTATAACAATTTGTATTTAAATTATTTTTTATTAATAATAACTCATTTTAATTATATTATAAATAAATATTTGTTTAAAATAAAATTAAACGAAATTTGAGATTTTGGTTAATTCGGATATGCATATCCGAATTAACCAATATCCCAAATTTTCGTTGGGATGAGTTCAGATATCTGAATTAACCAATATTCTAAATTTTCGTTGGGATGAGTTCGGATATGCATATCTGAATTAACCGATATCCCAAATTTTCGTTGGGGTGAGTTCGAATATGCATATCCAAATTCACCCATATCCCCAATTTCTTTGGGGTGCGTTTGAATATGCATATCCAAATAGTATTTTGAAATTTTCATATATGCTTTTCACCCTATATGAGTGTACCAAGAAATTCCTTAATTTTTTTCACAATTTAACACTTGGTTCTATTTTGGGGAGAATTCTACTTGTCACCCCAAAAATTAACCCTGGCACCTCCCAAAAGATTGAAAAGACCAAAATACCCAACCAAAATCATTTATTCCATTGTTAGAAATTTGCGAAGAGCACCGGAAATTCTGCGAAAACAAGTAATTTTCCGGTATTTTTAGTAAATTTCCGGTATTTCGTACCGGCATTTTTGAAATTTCCGGTATTTTGTACCGTAAATTTTAAAATTCCCGGTATCTTTATAAATTTTTAAAAATACTGTAAATTTTGAAATTTCCGGTATTTTGTCAAGTACCGGAAATTTTGAAATATTTGAAATTTCTGATAGTTTGATTTTTTTTTTTTATAAAATTATATTTTTTTGATATTTTTTATTTTTTTTCCAGTGAGGACTAGAGGCAGGGATGGTACAGTTGCGGGTCGGGCCATCGATAGAGCTAAGGCTCGTGCTCGGGCTGAGGCTAATGAGGCTGGTACATCAGTCTTACTTGTTGGGCGCGTTGCTCCGACCGGTTCTAACCGGAAACAGAGGGGCGAGGAGGCGCAGGAGGGTAGGGGGTTCTGTGCATCTCGGCGCAGGGATGGTGGAGCTTCCACTACGGTGGACGGGCAGGATGAGGTTGGTCAGGATGCTAGGGTTGAGGTTATTGCTAGGGTTAGGGATGTTGTTCGTGAGGATACTAGGGAGGATGTTGGTAGGGTTGAGTCGATGGTTGCTAGGGTTGAGCCGAAGGTTGCTAGGGTTGAGTCGGAGGTACATGTTTGCTGATGAGGGGATGGTGGTTGAGGAGCGGGTGACTGTGGCTGATGAGGGGGTTGCTGAGGAGGTGGTGTGCATGATACGGACACCACCACAAGTGCATCCACAGAGCCAACAATACACACTGATGAGGCTTTTTCAGGAGTAACTTCTGACAGGTCCGTTTTGACAGGCTATGCTGACCATGTCGCTTTTAGGATATGGTCGGGCGAGGTATGTAACATTGCTTAATTTTTATTATGCAATTTGATTTATACTATTGTATTTTAATTGTATTTTTTTAATTGTATTTTTTTGTTAGAAGAGCGTCTAGTGCTGAAGCTCACTTCTCACGGGTCGAAGTTGAAGAAATTCCCCGAGGGACCGATGTCTGAGGAGGTGGCGAGGATCATTCGGGAGTTCTATTTGTTGGACTTTGGTTGATTTTCCTTGACGATGTTGGACGCCCCTCTATTATCAGATTTTGTAAAGAGATGGCACCCGAAGACATCATCCTTCCATCTTACATTCGGGGAGATGACGGTGACTCTGGATGATGTCAGTGCCCTCTTTCACCTTCCGAGAGTTGGTACATTTTTTACACCAGTTCATAGAGACCACGTGACGGCGGTGCAGATGGTGAGGGATGCGTTTGAGGTTGATGAGCTGGCTGTGCTCAAGGAGTTCGGTGACACTTGGGGCTTTCATCTCAGGATGTCTTGGTTGAGGAAGATTTATCAGCAGTTTGTCGATGCGGGGAGGTACGAGGCTGCCGCTAGGGCGTACATGCTACATCTAGTGGCATGTACTCTCTTTGCGGACAAGTCTGCATATTATATAGATGTCCGCTATCTGACTCTTTTCAGCGACCTTGATTCCCCGTGTTGGGCTTGAGGAGTGGTTGCTCTGACGATGTTTTGCACGACGCTTGATGCCGCTTCTCGTCCTGACACCAGATAGCTTGCTGGTTATCTAAGCGTGCTACAGGTATATATTCTTACATGGTTATTTTTGTTTTATTATATTTTACATGGGCTTGATTATTTTTATTTATGCAGTGTTGGATCTACGAGCACGTCTCTCGCATCTGTGAGCAGAGGACCCACCGTTGTGCGGCTGATGACTCTTGTGCAATGAGGTGGAAGGCCAGGAAGACCCTTCCAAGAGAGGCGCCCTTGATGGAGTACAGACGGAGGCTGGATGCTCTGACGCTGGATGATGTCATCTGGACACCGTATACAGGTCATCGCCGTCATCGTCCTTTTGATCCATCGTCCTTATATTCAGGGTATGTCAGATGGGAGAGCCATGTGACTAGACACTTGCAGTGTTGGAGTGTTGAGGTTGTTGCTTAAAGTTGTTGGAGGCTTGTTGTGCTGAATCGCAGGTGTGAAGCGATTGCTGGTTGTTGTATGGTGCGGTTCAGCTCTTTTGGTTGAAGGAGTAGTTGATGTGTAATTCAGTGAAGGTAAGTGGTAAGGCTGGTTTTATATCAGATGAGATGTATTGATCAATCGTCATATGTTTGAATATGTGATGCAGTTTCAAACTCTGTGATTTCTCCTCTTTTTATTAAACAAATTTCATCACAAAAAGTTGTTTGATATTTGCATCTTTGATTTTATTATATTTTTTTATTATGCATAGATCTTGTTGTGGGGTTTGGATTTGGGAAAGTTAATTTGAGGAAGATGACTAAGAACTAAACTTAAAATTCCAGAAATAATTTTTAGCATCCGTTTTTTCAACACTAACTCCATCACAATAGTTGGTCAAATCCACCTGTCACTGCCACGTAGATTTTTAACAGATTTTGACTAGCGGTGTTGACGGAAGGGGCTTGTTTGCATCGTTTTGAAAATTAAGGGACCAATTTGGCACGAAAAAAAGATAAGGGACTAAAGTGAACCATGACCTATAGTTAAGGGACCAAAATGAATATTTTGTCAATTTGTTTCAATGCTTCTAGTTCTTCAACCAACACTCCATTCTCTGCTAGTTTATTCTGCAAAGTATTAATTACTCTGCAGACAAAATTAATAGAGAAAGAAGTGATGACTAAAAAATTAGAAGTATTGAATCAAATTCTAGTCGTTAAAGAACGAAGGGTCATGCTAACATGTGCCCTAAGGGCACATGTTAAGGATACTATAATTAGAAAATTTTGAATGTAATTAAATGCAATCAAGTTATATTTAAAGTTTCGATATATTGAATGCACGTGTTTCAAGAGAATATTTCTTTAAATATCTCATTATCTTGTGCCCTTGGGGCACATGTTAGCTTTTCCCAAGAACGAAATATAGATAATGAACTACAAAAAACTCGAAAATGTTGATCAATATAAATTATTTTCTAATATAATTTAAATTTTTTAATTTAATTCAAAAAATTATATATTTAGTAAGAGATTGGTAAAGCGGAAAATTTTTAGGCAGACACAACCATAACATCTTGTTTTACACACAACCAATCACAACTTTTTATTAATTAAAAAATAAATAAATAAATTTTCCTCTCCTATAAATTCAATTAAAAAAATTAAATTTTAAATAGAAATTTAAATTTTCTTTCTTTTTATTTGATGTTTTTAAAAATATAAATTTATGTGTGTTTCCATATGAAAATTCTTGGTAAAACACTCAAACCTACATGTTTTTTTTATATAGACTGTGCCTACATCCACACCACACATAAGGAAGAGAAGGACTACAAGCAGTGTCTATGATGAATTTCATTTCATATCACTCACTGCATGATAAAAAAATACAACACTCATACAATCTTCCATGATTTCTATTACCATATTTCGATTATATTATCATATCTTATTTTATCACGGGTATGAAAATATCTCTAACAGTATAGAAAATTGTCGGTTAGACAAAACCAACAATCATTACATACTATTCTTCTATAAGCCATTATATTAATTAAATCAACTCCAAGTCAAGTCTACCATAATTAACATCTCTTCTTCTATAACTAATTATTTGGTTGTTCATTCATTAAACATTATCACTATACTTTAATCCAACACAACCATACATCATAAAACCTACCTAAAAAATACACACAACAAATCAAACACACACTGCAATTTGCATAGCAAGACAAAAAAACAGTAATACCTGGAATCTAATTAGGTAATTTCACCAACTCCTATAATTGAAGCACCCAGAAGTGCTAGTGTCCCACATTAATAAAAAGGACAACATATATAATAACTTTCTTTTCACTTTTTTTTGGAAAAAAAATATATATAATAAAAACAATCTGCCGACACTTTCATCTGCCAGTGATGTTTGGTTCCAAGTTCCAACCCTTCTAAACCATAAGCACTTATGCATTATTCTCTTTCATTACATCATTTGTTTCCATTTCTAAGTTTTTCTAATATATATATACACATACATGCATGCATAAACTTCTTAGTGTGTCACAGTGTGTACGTTATAATTATAACACTATACATAAGTAACTATGCAATCTGCAAAATCAGAATCTGATATAACAAGTTTAGCTCCTTCATCTCCATCAAGATCTCCCAAGAGACCTGTATACTATGTACAAAGTCCTTCAAGAGACTCACATGATGGAGATAAGTCATCTGTCATGCATGCTACTCCAATATCGAATAGTCCTATGGAGTCACCTTCACATCCTTCGTTCGGGCGTCACTCGAGAAACTCGTCTGGTAGTAGGTTTTCGGGGATTTTCAGGTCGTCTTCGAGTAGGAAAGGCGGTAGGAAGAGGAATGATAAAGGCTGGCCGGAGTGTGGTGTGATTCTTGAAGAAGGGTCTTATCGCGAATTCGAGGATAAGGCTTTCGCGAGGCGGTTTCAAGCTTTGATTGCTGTTTTTACTTTTGTGGTTGTTTTTACTGTGTTTTGTTTGATCATTTGGGGTGCTAGCAGACCTTACAAAGCAGAAGTTACTGTCAAGGTAAGCAGTTTTGTTAGTCTTAAGCCTGTTTGAAAGAGATTATTATGAAAACAGCTTATGGCATGTCTATAAATTATTTTCAACTTATTTCTATAAGTTCTTCATAATAGTTCTTAACTGATATGAAAACAGTTTTACTTTTTTTATGTATTTTGTTAAGAAAGAGCCTATGAATAAGCACTTATTATATAAGTGCTTATATTATAAGCACTTATGTAAGGTGTTTATCTAAAGAGGGCTTCACTCAATTCTTCTCTACTTTCTCATTTAAACTTGAACCACATAAGTAGTTGTGACTTTCCTTTGGGGACCAACTTTCTGATGAAGCCATCAAGAGCAAATAAATGCTAATTCAGAATCTGTTTAATGACTTTTCTTCCACAATAGTAATATTGTGTATCTGTATTTCAACACACATAATATACTTCTACTGTTTTGTTTGGAGAAATCACTTTTCAATAAAATTAGTATCAGTCCCGTCTTTGAGAGCGTATAAGCCGGACTACCGCACATGACCCAAAGTTTGTCACAGTTACATAAACTGCGGCTAAGTTACATAGAGCCTCCAAAAACTTGAAACGGCTATGATTAGTATTGTAGTATATATTTGCCACTTATAATCTTCTTTGACACTGTGATTATGAATTAATCATGCAGAGCTTGACAGTACATAATCTATATGTTTGGGAGGGTACAGACTTCACTGGTGTGCCAACAAAAATTCTGACACTCAATAGCACTATGCACATGAACATCTATAACCCTGCTACATTTTTTGGCATCCATGTCCACTCTTCACCCATCAATCTTGTTTACTCAGAAATCAGTATCGCTACCGGCGAGGTAAGATCGATCATTCCTAACATCTACATTAACTAATTCAAGTAATGTTTTCTTGGGACGCAAGTAACATGTTTTCGTCTACTTTTGCAGTTGAAGAAACATTATCAGCCACGAAAGAGTCACCGGTTGGTATCAGTGAACTTGGAAGGTAACAAGATTCCACTTTATGGAGCTGGATCAAGCATGACAGTTTCGCAAACGGGTAGCGTTGAAGTAGCACTTGTGTTGAAGTTTGAAATCAGTTCGCGCGGAGATGTGGTCGGGAAGTTGGTAAGGACGACGCATCGTAAGGAAGTTGCGTGTCCTTTGGTTATTAATTCTTCAGGAACAAAGCCTATTAAGTTCAAGAAGGATTCATGCACATATGAGTGATTTGGTTTGTTCATTTTGGGAGAGTTCATGTATGATGATGAGATTGTAACATAGAGTTTGTGAGTGTTTTTGAGCTTGAGGAACTCCATTTGCAAGAGGGGTTTCTTAATCAATCTGTATTTTACTCATGTGAGTTTTGTGCAAATAAGTGCATGTACAATTTTATGTTTATACTCCCTCTTTCACTCAATCAATTGTATATGAAGTTTAATAAAATTACAATTATCTTTCGCTTATTTATTACGTTTCTTAATATAAGTTCAATGAATGAACTAAGTAGCATTATAGAGAGAAAGCTTGTACAAGATATTTTCTTATATTCTTGTATAAGTATTGATTGGATTAGTTCATTACAATGTATATAAATGGTTGGAGACTATATATACAATTCATAGAATTAGGCACAAGCCATATAATTTGTTACTCTAACTTTCTTAACTACTTTACAACCATCCTAACTGACTTTCAAAATGCAGTTCCATGAAAATCAAAACCACTCAGGTTGAAGTGCCATTCTTTATAAGTGAGTTGTACTCAACTTCATGACTTTAAACCACTCAGGTTAAAGTAAAGCCTGCTTTGTGGTGCTAAGTTTTGAGTGAACAAGGAATATCTAGGATTTGGATTTACCATTTTTTGCTCTTGTAAGCATATAATAGTTACTGACGAAGAGAAGGTTGTTGGGAGGTTGATTGTGAAAAGAAGAAGATAGGACTCAGTGGACTGAGATGTGAACTAGTGACAGAAAGAGAAAGTACTTTCACTTTCTTGAGGTGACTTGTGAGCTAGTTTATGTGCAGACCAAGATGGGATAGGATTTTGTGCAGTGATATCATTATGAGTAGATCTACTTATGACAGTTTGAGAATTATTTGGAATGTTTGATAGTTCATAAGTTTTTTCAACATGTAGATCATGGTTTGGACCAGCTGGCTCTGTTTGGGAAACTTACCATTGTAAGGTTAAGTAACTGCTTGTGTTAATGTAAGAGGTAATGTGATTTTTTTTTATGCAGGTTGAGGTTTTTCTTTATGTAGGGCTTGTTCTGCAAAGTAATGTGTTCTACACAAAGATAGAGGTAAAGTAGAACTACTTTGAGCTTGCTATGAACTTCCTAACTCAAAGTTGTGAGATAGAAGTCATAATTTGGAAACTCAGTTTCATTGAACACCACATCTCTTGATATAAATTTCTTCTTCTCTTGTTCATACATTTATAACCTATGTGTGTTGGAGACACCCCAAAAATTATACATTGAGAGCTCTTAAATTGCAGTTTATGTTAGTTGTAAGACCTTAGAAGTGGAAAATATGCACAACCAAACACTTTGAGTGACTTATAGTCAGGTAAATTGTTGTGAAAGGCAAGGAAAGATGATGGGAACTTAGACATGGTGGTTGTAAGAAGACTATTAATCAGTTAAACAATTGTTGTCAAACTATGATCTCAAAATTTGATTGGCAATGATGCATGAGGAAGCAAGGTGAGACCCATTTCAACTATTTTCTTGTGATTTCTATCTATTGTTACATTTTGGTGAAAAGTATGAGGGCAAATTAGCATATGCACAATGTCAAGTTCATTAAGATACTTGGTGAATGGCCTTAATTCTTCCCCATAATAGGATTGGGCAACATTGATATTGGCATTGAATTGAGTCCAAGCATAGCTTTAAAACTAATTGAAGGCAGATAGAGCATCCCCTTTTTTGTTTGAGTAGATAAACCCAAATGTATCTTGTAAATGCATCTACAAAAGTAATATAGTAGGAATAACCACTATAAATTGAGTAGAGGATGACCCCCACAAGTAAGTATAAAGTAGTTCAAAGGAACGTTTGAGACAAAGGAGCGTGTAGACTATGAGATTTTCCAAGAAAAATAGAATTGCAAAAATCAAAAGAGTTTTTATTACTCAAATTTATATTACACAAGTCATTTGGATCTGCACAATATTGTCTATTTTGTAAATTTGAAGGAATAGAATTAATCTGATGAGAAACACTCGAGTCTACAAACCAAATATGAGACTCAAGACCTTGAGGGACTTGAAGATTGTCGTGATGAGTCAAAAGAGAAGTTTCTTGTGCACCGGTAAATGCTTGATTCTTCTGATTCTCATGAGCATTAGTATGATCATTTAAGGAAGAGGCATATGCTTGAAGCTTCAAATGTGGAGGTTTAAATTACTCATCATATCTATGACAATAATCAAAAACTTAGTGGCCATACTTGTTGCAGAATTGGCAAGTAGGTTAATTACTAGTGCTATAAACCTATTAATCACGCCCTACCTCAAATTGAGCATGCTCTACCATGAAAGTGTTGATATGAGTCTACTGCACCACCATTTTTTTTCCAGGGAAAGTGATGGTTATGGGTTTAGCAACATTTCCAATTGCACTAGGACTTGAATGTTTTTGGCGAAACTTGTACAATTATGCTTCTTTAACATACATATAGAAGTGCCTCAACATCAGATATGTATCTCAGTTGGTTCCACCTTTCCATAGATCATCATAATAAAAGGATTGTATTCTTCAAATAAACTTTGAATAACTGCATCTATTTGGTCCCTTTCAAATATAGGATCTCCAATAACTAACAAAGAATCAATTGTAGCTTGAATTCGAATGACATACTTAGAGATTGAACAATTACCTTACTTGCTAGTATTTGATTTTGGTCTAAATTGGTGAACCCGAGCTTTAATTTCTGAATGAAAATGATTTTGCACATTGTCTCATACTTCATAAGGATGCTCCCATGAGATAAGATATCAACTTTTTATGAAGACAACTATAAGGACAACTAATGATAAGTCAAGCACGATACTTAAGCAGTTAAATATGCAAACTCAAGTTTTATGGTTTGAGGAACTTCACTATCCGAAGAAGGCAAAAAAGGAAGAAATAACCTAAAGCCTTTAGAGATCTCAAGTTGTGTCAACACAAAAGATAGTATCTGACAAAGGGCTTGTAGAAAAGAAATTAATCTCTTGATTTAGTAAGTGAGTGAACATATGTAAGCAAAGGGGATTTTTCATAAAAGTATAAGACTATAAGCACACATACACACACACACTCAAAAAGTTTTATCAAAAGAAAACACTTCGAAAAACATATGGAAGTTGTATTAGATGAATTAGGAGCAGTCAAAATAATTATGGACGAAATTTTGACTTTCTAATCGATTAGAACAAATAGTCAATCGATTAGAAATGCACAAACTTGAAGCCCAAGCTAGTTTGAATGCACCTTGATTCTATACAACAACTATATATCTTAAAATTTCATTTCGAGAAGTTATAATTGATTGTTTTTAAACATCTAATTGATTAGTATATTGGTCTAATCGACCAGCTAACGGCAAAATGCATTGATTGCAAATTCCTTCTTTTTTTTTGGCAAACCTCAGCCTATAAATGAAGGCTCTTTTTCTCATTTCAAACCATCCAAAATCGTATTTTGACACTTCCATCTCTCACACCCTTTCTCTCTAAAGTTTTATTTAATGTTCTTTCACTAGATGTTATAGCCAAATGCTTTTGTGAGAAAAGTTCCTTTATGAGTGAGGATACTTTTGTAATTTTGAAAACGGTAGAATTGTAAATTTCACCCAGAGAATATCTTGTATACACCTTGATTGGATAATCTCCAATTATAGATTATTTATGGTTCGAAGCTAAGCCTGATAAAAGCTTTGGTTTGGAGATTGAGTGATGAGTTCTAGGTTTTTTTTGAAGATTAGTCACTGTTAAAATATTCATTGGTTCTTTGTTAGCCTAATCGAAACCTAGATAGGTTGAATATTAGTTTGGTATTAAAATCTTTATAGGTTAGAGATTAGGTCGGTCAAACTCTCGTAGGATATTTGGTTTGTCCTGGTAAAACCAAAGATATTGAGCTTGGATATTTTGAAACTTGAAGACTAACCGCTCCAAGGTCTATATTGGGAAAAAAAGACTAACCGCTTTAATCCACCGTTGGGAAGGAAGATTGGTCACTTCACTCACAACAATATATTGAATAAAAGATGCAAAAGCCCATATCTATCGTCTTGTAATATTTGGTTGTCTTATCAACAATCATTTCCTTGTATAAAAGGATTTGTGAGCCTTTTCTACTAAAAACTCTCAACTATTATTGAAAACTTTCAAGATCAATTTTTGGGGACAATAGTAAGTCGTTTTTTACTGAACCCGTATAATTCTTAGTGTTCTTTTTATTTCCTGAACTATTTTATTTCCGCAATTTACTTTCCACTGCTTAGTTTTTGAAAATGATTTTGAACTCTGATTTAACTTGCCAAAAGTTTTCAAAATCAAGTATTTTCATATCACACAAATCACTTCCTCCTCTCTTATGTGTGAGGTCTCAAGTCCAATAAATGACATCAAAATCTAACTTTTATTTAAAAACTAATCGTCTCATAAGAAAAATGACTTCCGACATAAAAAATTTGAAAAATGCACCACCACTTTTTGAATTTATTTTACATTGCTAGTGTACATTTATTAAACTCTTATTAAAATGTGTATTTACTTAGTTGTATTAAAAATGAAGCTTTTATTTAGTCAACAAATCGAGCACACAATCACTTCCCTCAAATCTTGTTAACATGGGACCCGAAAATTTAGGCGTGTTCATAGTCTGTCTGTTTTACTACTTTTCCCCTCAATTCACACTCACTCATATATATAAATTCATAATTCACCACTTCTCTTTTGTTAAATCTTCGCCAAAGTTCTAACCTTTTCCCAAACCCCATCAGATCTTGATCTCACCATGCCAAAATCCCTCCTCCATTTCTCTCTCACCCTTCTCCTATTACTCACTTTCAACACCATTACACAATGTTCCGATGTGGATGAATTCGACGAACTCTTAGCATTGGACGACGAATTAGAGCGTGAAACAGAAGCCAATGGTGTGAAATCATCTGAGGCAGAGGTTCTAACCAAAGCTCAAAGGATCGTTCATGAGCTTAACAATGATAACACAGAGAGGATTGTGAATGGGTATGAGTTTGTTCTTGTTTTGGGTTATGCCCCTTGGTGTTCTAGAAGTGCTGAACTTATGCCCCATTTTGCTGAGGCTGCTAATTCTTTGAAGGAGGTTGGGAGTTCTCTTGTTTTGGCTAAGGTGGATGCTGATAGGTATCCTAAATCGGGTTCCTTTCTTGGGATCAAAGGGTTCCCTACTTTGCTTCTCTTTGTTAATGGCACCTCCCAACCTTACTCTGGCGGTTTTACAAGGTAATTGATTTTTCTTCCCCTAAACTTTATTTATCTTGTTGGTTTTGTATATGGATCATTGATTTCAATTCTACATTAATTACCATGGTTTATAACCTCTATGGGTTGTCTGGTTGGTGAAGACTTGGGACCTGAGAGTGATTTCCTCTTAGGTTCAATCCCGCTAGGTGCAAACAATCTTTGTGTTGGACTAGTTCATACATATCAAAATGGACCCTGCTAGTGAACGGTGAGATTAGTCCTCTAGGATTAGACGGAATTATGGTTGTGGCACTTGTTTTAAAACCCTATTTGTTATCTGAAAGAATGACCCTAAGGCACCGATCAATGTTGAGCCATTTATTTGATAAATTGCTTGAATCTCTTGAAATGTTTATATGTTGAGATGTTTTTGTGATGCACCTTGGTGTCCGAGGAGTGCTTTCAATTTTACATTTTTCTGCTACTAGTATGTGCTTGGTGGAGGTGTTGGTTTGTGTTTTCTAGAGACTTGTTTATTGTACATTGATTTGTTTTGATGATGCCCTTGTTATCAAAGTCTTAAATTGAGGTCACCTTGCGATCTTTGATACCAGGAAAATTTGTAGTCAATATGTGGCTGATGCAACCTTAATCCTTGTCTCGGTATGGTTATAGAGACATCAAAAACCTAGATGTCCCATCCCGAATTGTGGTTGCGAACATTGTCTTAAAAGCCGTTATCTGAAAAACAACACCTCAATGCTCCGATAATTGTTTAACTATTTATGAAATAAATTACGCGAATCACTTGAAATGTTTAAATGCTGAAGTGTTTCTATGATGCTTTCAGTGATGATATAGTCATATGGGCAAGAAAAAGGACTGGTGCGCCTGTTATTCGGATAGGTACGGAGAAAGCGGCAGAAGAATTTCTGAAAAAGTATCACACTTTTCTCATTGGTCGGTTTGATAAATTTGAGGTAAGTGATATTTTCTCTTAAAGAAACACTGAATTTCAAAATTACATTATTTATGTTATTTGGTACTTTGTATTATAGCATATTTTGTATTAAAAACTCCAGGGCCCGGAATACGATGAATTTGTGAGTGCTGCAAAGTCCGATAATGAAACTCAATTTGTTGAAGTGAGTAAGGTGGAGCTTGCCCGAATTCTTTATCCAGATATAAAGCCTACTGGTTACTTCCTTGGGATTGTTAAGAGCGAACCTGAAAGATACACCGCATATGGTGAGTCTTTCTTTGCTACTTCTCTAACTCAAATTAATTATAGTGTTTCTACATTAAAAGATAAAAGCAAAACCGATACAACACAAAATTAGTATAACTTAGTCGAATTTGTATGACATTGATCATAGACATAGAAATATGCTTGTTTATGCACGCCATGAAAAAATTGCTTTCACTTGTTTTTCTCCCAACATTGAAACCAAATAGTCAGGACTTACTAAGGAAATAGGCAAAACTTTATTGGTTATGTTGCAGATGGAGCTTTCACGTCGGATGAAATAATCGAGTTTTTAGGCTACAACAAATTTCCATTAGTTACAAAAATGACTGAAATGAATTCTGTCAGAGTCTACTCCAGCCCAATCAAGCACCAGGTTGATGATTTAAACTTATTTATTCATTTGTGTTTGTTCAAGCTTAATATTAATAGCTAAAGTTAATTTTTTTTGTTATTCTCTAGGTTTTTGTCTTTGCAAATAACGACGACTTCAAGAATCTTCTTGATCCACTTCAAGAAGTAGCAAGAACTTTCAAGTCGAAGGTAGTTAGTTACTTTGCCTGCATTTGGATTTGGAGCCTCGAAACCTTCATGCAATTTTCTGATCTAAACTTTTCCTTCAAATGTAGATAATGTTTATATATGTTGATATTAACGACGAGGACCTCGCAAAGCCCTTTCTAACAATGTTTGGACTTGAAGATTCAACAAAGACTGTGGTAGCTGCATTTGATAAAGGAATGACATCAAAGTTTTTGTTGGAGTTAAAACCAACACGAAGCAATATTGAAGTATTATCTTCTGCTCATATTAATCACCCGTTAAACGATCACTTACTGAACGAATCTAATTAATGTTAACATGGACTTTGCAGGAGTTCTGCAATAATCTTGTGCAAGGTTCTTTGTCAACTTACTTCAAGTCGCAGCCAATACCAGATAATGTGAGGACCATTTGACATTTTTCCGCATAGTTTTCCTATGCATTGTATGCGGTTCTTTATTAGCCTTCCAATTTAAGCAAATAATTCGATTTGTATGTAAAATATTTCTGATTCATTCATTTGTATATTGTAATGGCATTTCAACTTGCAGACTGAAGCTATTGTCCAAGTTGTTGTCGGAAAAACATTTGATGACGAAGTTTTGAACAGCGAGAAGGACGTGATTTTAGAGGTTTGTGAAGTTTTATTTTCTTCTATGTCTCTTCTATGCATCGATTGTTAACACTTCAATGAATTAAATGGTACACTTGACCGAAACAATAACGCGCGTGTCCAAATTCTGTCACATATCAATTTGCAGACACCTCTATTTCACAGAATTCAATAAGAGCATTTTCGTATGCAATTAAAAGCCTGTCTTATTGCTTATTTGCTTATGCATCGGTTGATTTTAACTCGCGAGTTGTTACTATAAAACAGGTATTCACACCTTGGTGTTTCAACTGTGAGGACACAAGCAAGCAAGTAGAGAAATTGGCAAAGCACTACAAAGGATCAAGTAATCTACTATTTTCGAGGATAGATGCTTCAGTAAATGAACATCCAAAACTGCAAGTAAGTATCATTAAAAATTTTGCTGTCTCAGTTTTATTCTATTTAATGATAAACAAAACTCTGAACAATATTGACAATAATTATGATCGAAGTTTTATTAATTGAAAGTGAGTGTAACTTTTTTTAATGTTTCAGGTGAATGAGTTTCCGACACTTTTACTTTACAAAGCAAATGATAAGACAAATCCGGTAATTACTTATTAGCACTGTGACTTTGATGATAGAATTTTAATTAATATGATTACCTCGATTCTATAACGCAACCTTTGTTTTATGCAGATCAAGCTTCCTACAAAAGCTAGTTTGAAAGAATTGGCCACGTCGATCAAGAAACACATAAAAGTCAAGAATGAAGTCGCGAAAGATGAGCTATAGATTGAACGAAAAATGTTGTGGGAGAAAAGTAGTTTAACTTCTAGAAAAGAAACATTATGGAAAATATATAAATTAGGATAATTTAGTTGAGCATTTCAAACTTTGTTCAGTTTCCCCTTCTTTTTTGGGTGATCCAGGTGTAACTTAGATTGTTCACTGCCAAATGGCAAAAAGCTTGAGCAGTGATGAACTGTGTACTAGTCAATATTTTTCCATTCAAATCTTATAGAAAACATCCCCTATAAAATACATTCATACTTGATTATCTATGTTGTTTCATCACATCTCTTTACTTGTTTGTTTTACTACACTTATATAAGAGTGAATTTTTTTTAACATGAGTGTAAATGTTTTGTAAAGAATAATACTCTTGTAAATGAAAGTGAAACACATAATTCTTATGATACATGCAAATATGTCAAACTTGCAACCAAAAATTAAGTAAATGTCTCTATCAAAAAATAAAACAACTAAATTTGATGCCAAACCCCACCACATACACTGGCACTGAGTGTAAAGAGAAACCATCAAATCTAAACAGATGTAATAATTAATGAATATACACGAGATGCATGCTCCTAAGTGAAGCTCCAACTCATCAAATAGTGAGAGTCAATATACAATTGCTCAAAGATATTTTCCCATTCCTATCTCTTATTCTGCCCAAGTTGAAGGGAAATTTTTATATGATTGCTTTAAAATCTGGCAATGTTGTAAGGGATAGAATGTTAGGGTAGCATTTATAGTAAAAAAAGATATTGAAAAATAAACTTTAGTGATTTGAACATGTAATGAGGAGACCAATAGATTATGTAGGAAGAGAGATTAAATTGAGAGTATTTAAACAATTAGAAAGAGAGACTTAGAAAAACTATAAAGGCTTTAATGCACTTTTAGGCCATGTAGTTAGCGAGTTTTTCATTTTCGTCCCTATAAGTTTTTTTTTTTTGTTTGAGTCCCTATATC
The DNA here is from genome assembly GCF_029867415.1 of Vicia villosa. Lineage (NCBI taxonomy): Eukaryota > Viridiplantae > Streptophyta > Magnoliopsida > Fabales > Fabaceae > Vicia > Vicia villosa. The sequence goes on along the minus strand of NC_081181.1, from coordinate 227,898,188 downwards.
TTACTTTTTGCTTGAGGTTTAGTCCCTAAAGCTAAAATTCGTAGAAAAATTCGCAGGTTTCCTACGGATTTTTCTATAAATTTTTCTGCGGATTTTAATTTTAGGGACTAAAACGAACGCAAAAGTGAAATATAGGGACTCATACCAAAAAAAAATTACTTAAAGGGACGAAAATCAAAAACTCGCTAACTTACAGGGACCAAAAGTGCATTTAAGCCAACTATAAAAGAAATTTTTTATAAAAATATCGGATTTAATAATTTGAATAGAAACATAATTCTAAATAAAACATTATGACAAATTAATTCATGTAGTCGACCCATTTGGAGGGATAAGGCATAGTTTGTTGTATTTCTCTCCAAACTCTATATCCCTCATTCATACTCATTTATAATGAATAGAGAGAGTGAAATAAAGAAAGAGATAGAGTTAAGAGAATAGAGAGAGAAAAATGAGGGGACCCAAACCCTTTCAAACATGTCCTCGATCCTCTCATTCATTTTTCTCTCCAAACTCTTTATCTCTCTTAACCACACTCTCACCCATCATTAAAAAATAAAAATATAATAAGAGCCACAGTGAAATTAAGAGAGATAGAGAGGAAGGAGAGGGAAGGAGAAAGAAATGAAAGAGAGGATTCAAAGTGATTAAAAGCATTTCTATGAAAGAAGATTTGTCACATCAGGATCATATCACGCACGAAATGCAATCATGCGCCAAGTGAACATAAATACATAATACAATTTCAAGTAACATATTTGATCTCAATTTTTTATAAAGTACAGTAATATACTTGATTAAAAAATGTAACACTTAAGAAAGTTTCAGCATATATTTACTGATGAAAAATAAGATGTCAACATTTATTACAAATATCATTGCTGAAATACAAAAGAAAATCTAAGCCGCTAGTGAGATACAAGAAGGACAAGTTTTCCTAGGTTTTTCATAGATGAAAATGCAGACCATATCACCAATTTGAAGGATGCAGAATATATCACCAATTTGATGGATGCAGTATTTTGGCACCAATCTTGCATGTGAAGCTGACTATTCAAAGAACTCTTATCAACATTCACAGCCTGTTGACCTCTGTTGCCGTCCACCACCACCAACGTCAATCGTTTCAGGCATGTATCTGTCATAATCAACAACCGGTGATCAAATCAAATATCCAGGACATCGCTCCAACCATCCTCGTAAAAGAGAATTACTTGAAGCTAGCTAGTGCTCAAATTGAAATAACATAGCAACTTTTACATTCTTTCATATTGGTAAAATGAAAAACAAAAATAAATCAAAGCCACTATATCTTAAAATCAGATACTAGTTTTTTTTTTTTCTTCTCTCCCTTGCCATCTATAATATTCTTAATGCTGCTAATAAAAGTTCATAGATGGTTCACAGTTAACAATGTGCGTTAAAAAAACACTAAACTTTACGAGGACTCACACTTCTTCTTCAGGTTCATTCTTGAGAGCGTTTTTTGTTATACACTCAAAAGCAGCTTCAACATTGAATCCTTCCTTTGCAGAGGTCTCAAAGTATGGTATGTTTCCCTTGGAAGCACACCATGCCTTTGCTTTCTTCTCAGAAACCTAAACAGAAGGGATAACAAGAAATGAAGAGTTGTAGAATTAATCTCCCATACAGTGTAAACCAAACCCCTTTCCAGGGGGGAGAACATCTATTAATTACACATGGTTGAATTCTGAAAAATAACTTTTATATATGTTCGGAAGTGATTATTTTATGAGACGATAAATGACTTACAACACGGCCATTCCCACCATCAACATCTACTTTGTTTCCCAACACCACAAATGGGAAGTTTTCAGGGTCAGATGGGCTGGCCTGAAAATCAAATCAATTAGGTATATAATATTAATCACCGTCCTTTAGAAACTGTATTAAGATCCCTCAAAAGCCAGAGATTAAAAATCACCTGAATAAGGAATTCTTCTCGCCAGTGGTTAAGATTTTCAAAAGATTTCATGACATTTACATCATAAACAAGGACACAGCAATCTGCACCTCGGTAGAAAGCCACGCCAAGACTTTGAAACCTCTCCTGCCCAGCAGTATCCCAAATCTACGAATACAAGGAGAACATCTTTATTTTGGATTATTACAAATAATAAATTCTCCTAAATGAATGTGAACTGTGAGCAATCGAAAAAATACGATCTCCCATATAGTATACATATTAAGAAAAAAGATCAATTTAATCAAAAAATTTGGTGATTATTGAATCAATCTAGCCGATCCCACTTAGTGGAATAAGGCTTGGTTGTTGTTGTTTATTGAATCAATGTAATGGTCCACAGTAAACTAAAGCATTGATTCCTTTATGCAGCAAAGAGAAGTATGCACTTAACCCAACCATGGCATCACATCTCAAGCACAATGGCAAGTATTCAATTGAACATACAGACAAGTACAATATCTAAATCAAAAAACAAGCGTTATTTTAATCAAATGATGGTTGTTGTTGTTATTTCTCTCTATTGACAATACTCATCATTTGAAAGGACAAATGGTGGTGTTATACTTCTTTTAGAATTAGAAGTAAAAAGCACATTCAAATGAGAACGGAAGATAGTGCATATAAACTAAAATTCACATATTACTTAGAAATATTGGTGGTTTTACAAACAATATGCATTTATGTTTCTTTTATGAAACGGCATATGTTAGTATTATTTTGGGGGTGGAAATCGAACCTTGACCTCTTTATCACTTACCTTCTTAACTCTCTCACCTAAATCATCAAACCAACCTAATATCCCCATATTATGCATTAAGTAAGGGATATGTATGTAAAAAATTCATGTTAACTTGGTCAAATAACTAAAGTTAGAGGAAGACCTAGAAAAACTATAAGAGAAGTTATCAAAAAAGATCTCGAAATTAACGATTTGGATGAAACATGGTCATGGATAAATTATTCAAACATATTGTATATTGAGTTTTAAGAATTTTTCAGAATCTGTGTTGCCTTGTCTATGTGCCATATTAAGTATCAGACCTTTATAGATCCTAAAACATGTCATATAACTAACTCATAACGTGCTATTGAGGCGACAAAAACTGACTTAGATTAAATACAAGGTAATAAGGAAATAAGAAAATAAAACAGCCAACCAAGTCCAAACAACAATAAGTGGGATCGGCTACATGGATCAACTTTCGCCATAATGTTCTATCCAAGACCAAACTTCTATCCAAATCGTTAATCTCGATTCTCGACGTCTTTCTGAATAACTTCTCTTATAATTTTTCTAGGTCTTCCTCTACCTATAGTTGTTTGATTTTTCTCCATCTGATATACTCTCCTTACCTAGTTGATCCATGTCACAGAGATTCCACAAAGTTCTACGTTGGCTATCAACTACCTAACATAACTCTCTCCTTTTATCCAGTCTTGGGACCGGCTACGCATAGCAGAGCACAATGACAAGCAACTAAAATTGCACTATTAAACAAAACAGCATGCACCAAAAATATTCTCGCATCGAAAAAGAAACATCACATTCTTCCTAAATCTTACCTGCAATGTGAACAACCTATCTTCATACTGAACTTCCTTGGTAAGAAAATCAGCTCCAATGGTAGCTTTATACTGATTACTAAACTTCCGATTCACATACCTAGCACATACAGGAATATTCAATAATTTCAACACAAGAATATTAATCAAACAACTCATCATAAATAACATTATCAAACAAAAGAGAGTTTTGCAGCATACTGATTCATCAATGAAGTTTTCCCAACCCTGCAAAACAAATAAAACGCCAATTAGCAAACAAAACCTAACTAATTAACAACAATTGTGATCCATAAAGCTACAAATCGATTGAATCTAAAACCATAATTCCAAATTCGAATGTAGCAATAACCTAATCTTTGATCAGCCATTTTTGTTGATGAAATTCAAATTAGAAAAAAATTGAAGAATTAAAAAATAGGGGGAAAGGGGAAATTTACCCGCTATCGCCGAGGATGATGACTTTTAATAACATGCGCCGGCGAGAAGCCATGGATGAAGAATTGGAAAAATCTGGGAATCGGGATTGGTTTTTGTGTTGTGGGAGGGAGTTAGAGATGCAGAGTTGAAGGACAGGTGGATGAAGAAGTAAACGATAATTACAAAATGATGACTTGTACAATCATTGCAACCCAACAATTACAACACGACTCATAATCACACTATACAAGTCACTTTTTTAATTTAAATTATTTTAGAAAAGGGTAACAAAATTAATTTAATTTTTTTCTGCAAATTTTAATTATTTAAGAGAGTAAGGGCCTGTTTGCTGAAAAATTGCGATCAGCTGGTTTTTTTTTCCAATAAAATTGCTTTTCAATTTTTAAAAAGTAAAAACTGAAGAATTTGTTTGATAAAATCTTTTTAACAAAATAGTTTTGTTTTCCAGCTTTAAAAACTAAAAATAGAAAAGTTGTAAAACCTGTTTCCGTTTCCTGTTTCAATTTTTTGTTTGATATCTATAAAATGAAAACTTGCGGAAAACACCATGTTTTCATTAGACCATTTACAATGGGGGTGTTGAAAAAATTATTCAATAGTTGAATGTCTACAATGGTTTGTTGAATGAGGTGTTTAATGTGATGTGGATTAATTGGTGTTGAAAAGATTCAACATGTTCAATGAGAAAAAAGTGGGGCCACATGCAACACTTTACACAATTTTATTGGTTGTTGTGATTATTTAGATTTTATTTTCTTTTAATCATTTAAAATTAATTATTTCATAGTAAATAAATTTTTTATTTATTTTTATTTTTATCAAAATTCATTATTTTTTTTCCTCTATAAATAGAGACTTGGTTCATTTGATTTGGACTCATAAAAAAAAATTCACTTTTAATTGATAATAGATATTAATATATAATCATAAAAACAAAACTTTAAAAGAAAATAAGAATATGATGTGGGGTAGGGTGTTGAATTTTATTAAACAAAACCATTGTAGTGAAAAAAAATTAAATAGGTGTTGAATTATTAGGTGGAAGAGAGAGAAGATGATGTGGAAGATAAAAAGTGAAAAAGTAGGGTGTTGAATAATGTAACCATTGTACATAGTCTTAGAACATCTCCAATGGTGCAATTCATTTTTGGGTTTTTTGTGGGACCAATTAAGACACATCATCTTGAAATAACTCTTTTAATTTTCACTTCAATGGTGCAACTTTAAAGAACTGATATTGGATCCCACAACTTTATTTCATATATTAATATTTTATTTAAATTTTATTTTTTTTAAACTTAAAAAAAAATTAAATTTAAATATTTAAATGTAACAATTTTAAATTATTCTAATATAAAAGCAAAAGAAATATTAAAATAACATAAAAAAGAAAGAGTTTAAAGGTAGTGCACTGACAGTGTGAACAAATTTTACACATACAACCAATCAAAATCCTTACACTTGCCATGTCATATTAGTTTTTTTTAATTAAAATTGTGTTTTAATTGGATACATGGTTGTGATTGGTTGACAGTGTAAAAAAACTTTACACTGTCAGTGCATATCCCTTTTTCTCAAAAAGAAAAAGAAAATGAAAACAAACCTGGAAAACAACTATGTACAGTTTTATTTATATTATTTTATTCAAAGCAACGTTGCATTAGAATGCAACGGTCTCCCATGCTGGCGAACTCCAATGGTCACGTTATTAAAAAAGCAGCGTTTCTATGAATTCCATGTTGGCGAACCAAGTCTAAAAACCTCCGTTGGAGGTGCTCTTAATGATATTTTAGTAATTTTTTAATGAATAAAATTTATTTACAATTTTTTAGGTGTGATTTTTATTATTTTTTAATGAAAATATAATAATTGTATAATTTCCTCTTACACTAATGTAAATTTCTCCTATTTTCATTCACTAAATGATATTTAAGTATATTTGTAATAGTTTTATTAGAAAATAGTAAGAACCACACATAAAGAATTGTACTTAAGTTTTGTCATTTTTCAATTTTTTATTTTAACTCCACAATGATTAATAATTAAGGTGCACTATTTTTGCATTAAATTATAACTAATAAATTATATTCACCCACTCATCTCTTTTTTTTAAACCAAAAAAATAATTAAATATTAATAATCAAAAGAAATGAATACAAGAGACACAAGAGGGGGACCAAGTCAAAACATCTCAAGAACAAAGCCTAAGTCTAGGGGTTCTCGCCTTGTCTAACAAGTAATCTGATAAAATGTCCTTATACACAAAATTAAACTAAGAGAAAATTTTGCTCTTTAAGTCGATATTAGCTAATATGTCCGCACAAAAATTGGCTTCTCGAAAGATATGAGAAATCTTAAAATCAATGTCAAACGTATACTTCCAACAGTTAAGCAACGAGTTTTAATAATCCACGCCACCAAGGAAGGGTTAGAGAAAGCTTTAACAGCTAAAAGGCTATCAGTTTCAATCCAAAGCTTCGACCAACACATCTCTTTAGCTTTTTCAATGACCACAATGGCTGCCATGAATTCAAGCTTCGACCAACACATCTCTTTAGCTTTTTCAATGACCACAATGGCTGCCATGAATTCAATGAGAGGAGGTCCTTCACCCAAGAAAACACAAAAGCTAATAATGTGATTTGCATGGTTATCTCTAAAAATCCCTCCAATGGCAACAAGAGGTGGAGTATCAGCAGCCGACCCATCAATGTTACATTTGATCCACCCAACAGTAAGAGGACACCAGATAGAATCAATGCACACTCTAGGCAAACGTGGCTGAATGTTGACATCAAATTTCGTAGAAGTAAGTTTTCCAACAAGTTTAGCTCTTGCCATGACCATATATATATATATATATATATATATATATATATATATATATATATATATATATATATATATATATATATATATATATATAAAAGTTTAATTACTATGCACTGTCAGTATAAAACTTTTTACATTATCAATTCAAAACAACTACTTAATTATAAATAACTATTTAAAAGTAATTCAAAAATTTAAAAGTAATTATCAATTCAAAACAACTATTTAAAAGTAATATAATTAAGTAGTTGTTTTGAATTGATAATGTAAAAAGTTTTATACTGACAGTGCATAGTAATTAAACTTTTATATATATATATATATATATATATATATATATATATATATATATATATATATATATATAACTTAAAATATTAGATTTTAGGTTCTTAAAAATGTTCATTGGTAAAAATTAAAATACAGAAACAATTTTTTCAAATAAGTTTTGACAAAACGGATGTGCACTGACAGTAGGGCTGGAAATGAGTCGAGTCGAACTCGCCTCAGCTCATTTTGACTCGTTATGAATTGGTCGAGTTCGAGTTCATGACGAATTTTTTTTCCAGCTCAAACTCGACTCGTTAAGAATTGGTCGAGTTTGAGTTCGAGTTCGAGTTTATCTTGAACTTTTTTTTAGGTCAAACTCGACTTGTTAGAAGTTCACGAACATCTCGATTAGCTTGTTAGGTTCAACTCGCTTATTTCACGGACTTAAAAGTAATTTTTTAAAGTCTATTTTTTTACATATATATTTGACATTTTAAATTAACATTTTTTAAATAAAAAATATAGAAATAAAATAAATTTTATAAGATTGGAATTTATACGATGTTAATTTTATTTGTATAATTATTTGTAGAAATATTTTGGTCACTAGAGAATATAAATTATCAATTAAAACCGTTAGATTAAAATAAAATATGATACTAAGATTTAGAACAAATATTTAAACCTACTCTTAAATACAATATAATATATCTCATATATAATCGAGTTGACTCATGAACCTAACGAGTCGATTTCTTAAAATATAATATACTACCAAGCAGATTTTATTTTATTTCATTTTTTCAAAACAATTTCTTAAAATTAATTTATAAATCTATTTTTAAAAATAGAAAATCAAAACTCAATCAAACAGGCTACTCTCTGAGTTCTTTTTTAAGTGTTATTTTTTTACTTTTTCTTAATATCAAGATAATTAATAATTGTGGTTACTTTTTAAACAATGATTACTTTTTGTCTATAATATCCTTAATTTTTTAATAATTAATTTTAGGGTTAATAGGCATTTACACCCTTGTAATGTTAGCGAATTTTGTTTTTTCCCCCTCCGTTGCCAAAGGTAGGTTTTGGCAACGATTTTTTTGAAAAAACCGTTGCCAAAACCTACCTTTGGCAACGGAGGGGGGAAAGCAAAATTCGCTAACATTATAGGGGTGTAAATGCCTATAAACCCTTAATTTTACTTTTTTTCTCTCTATAATAAATAAGTAGGGGTAAAATTGACAAGATTATCATCATTTCTACTTAGAATTTTGAAATGACACTTAAAAAGGAACAATTTTTTTTTTAAAAGTGACACTTATAAAAGAAAAGAGCGAGGGAGTAGTTGATAGCTTATAGCTTATGACTGATGATTGATAGCTTATAGTTAATAAATTAATTGAAGTGTTTGATAAAATTTGTGATTCAACTAAAATAATAAGGGTAAAAAGGACGAAAAATGATAAGTTATAAACTATAAGCTAAAACCTTGTTTGAAATAGCGTCTGAAAAATAAATTATAAACTAGCAAAATAAACTAGTGATGAAAAGATTGTTATCAAACGGGTCTAAATTGTCATTTAGGCTTATAAGTTATAAGTTATAAGCTCAAAAATATGTCTTACCAAATAGACTATAATAGTTTAAGGCTCTGTTTCGTACGACACAATTATGAGCTTATAAATTATAGCTTATATGCACATATGATAATTTAGACCTATTTGGTAATCGTTTTTCATCTCGATCTTATAACTTATTTTCTAGACGCTATTCCAAATATAATAAGTGTATAATTTCCTCTTACACTACTGCAAATTTCTCCTATTTTCATTCACTAAATGATATTTAAGTATATTTGTAGTATTTTCATTAGAAAATAGTAAAAACCACACATAAAGAATTGTACCTAAGTTTTGTCCTTTTAATTCTTTATTTTATTTTAACTCCACAATGATTAATAATTAAGGTGCACTATTTTTTCTATAGTGTACGGTAAAAATTTTAAAATGTCATATTTTGCATTAAATTATAACTAATAAATTATTTTCACCCACTCATCTCATTTTTTTTAAACCAAAAAAATAATTAAATATTAATAATCAAAAGAAAGGAATACAAGAGACACAAGAGGGGGATCAAGTCAAAACCTCTCAAGAACAAAGCCTAAGTCTAGGGGTTCTCGTCTTGTCTAACAAGTAATCCGATAAAATGTCCTTATACACAAAATTAAACCAAGAGAAAATTTTGAGAAATCTTAAAATCAATGTCAAACGTATACTTCCAACAGTTAAGCCAACGAGTTTTAATAATCCACGCCACCAAAGAAGGGTTAGAGAAGGCTTTAACAGCTAAAAGGCTATCCGTTTCAATCCAAAGCTTCGACCAACGCATCTCTTTAGCTTTCTCAATGGCCACAATGGCTGCCATGAATTCAGCCATGAGAGGAGGTCTTTCACCCAAGAAAAAACAAAAGCTAATAATGTGATTTGCATGGTTATCTCTAAAAATTCCTCCACTGGCAGCAAGAGGTGGAGTACCAGCAGTTGTCCCATCAATGTTACATTTGATCCACCCAACAGTAAGAGGACACAGATGGAATCAATGCACACTCTAGGCAAACGTGGCTGAATGTTGACATCAAAATTCTTAGAAGTAAGTTTTCCAACAAGTTTAGCTCTTGCCATGACCATATATATATATTTAATTGGAATACACTGACGGTGTAAAGAAATTTTAAACGATCGGTGAATCACAACCGTTAATCTGTTGGAAGTGTTTGATTTTTATTTTAATTTTTTTTAAAAGTAATATAATTGAGTAGCTATTATGCATTGATAATGTAAAAAGTTTTACACTGACAGTGCATAGTAATTAAACATATATTTATATATATATATATATATATATATATATATATATATATATATATATATATATATATATATATATATATATATATATAACTTAAAATATTAGATTTTAGGTTCTTAAAAATGTTGATTGGTAAAATTTAAAACATAGAAACAATATTTTCAAATAAGTGGGTCTGTTTGGTAAAAATGGTGGTTGACTGATAAGCTAGCTGATAGCTCATAGCTTATGACTGATGGTTGATAATTGTTGACTTATAGCTTATAGCGGATGGTTGAGACTGATAGCTTATAAGCTCATTGAAGTGTTTGGTAAAATTAGCGGTTCAATTAACTTATAAATGTAAAATGACATAAAAGATATTTAATATATAATTATTTTATTTTAAATTAAAATAAATTATAAGGGTTAAAAATGAATTTTAATTAAAATAATAAGGATAAAAAAGGAAGAAAGTATAATAAGCTATAAGACATAAGCTAAAACGCTATTTGAAATAGCGTCTGGAAAATAAGCTATAAGCTAGTAAAATAAGCTATAAGTTCGTGATGAAAAGACCGTTACCAAACAGGTCTAAATTATCAAATGAGCTTATAAGACATAAGACATAAGCTATAAGTTCGAAAACATGTCTTACCAAACAGAGCCAAAAGGGATATGCACTGACAGTGTAAAATCATAACTATGTATTCAATTAAAACACAATTTTAATTTAAAAACACTAATATGACATGGCAAATGTAAGAATTTTGATTGGTTATATGTGTAAAGTTAGTTTACATTGTCAGTGCACTTACCTTTAAACTCATAAGTCTTTAATGTTTTATTCTTAAAGTAGTTTTTAAAAATAAAACTACCAAGCAGATTTTATTTTATTTTATTTTTTCAAAACAATTTCTTAAAATTAATTTATAAAACTATTTTTAAAAATAGAAAATCAAAACTCAATCAAACAGGCTACTCTCTGAGTTCTTTTTTAAGTGTTATTTTTTGACTTTTTCTTAATATCAAGACAATTAATAATTGTGGTTACTTTTTAAACAATTATTATTTTTTGTCTATAATATCCTTAATTTTTTAATAATTAATTTTATTTTTTTTCTCTCTATAAGTTAACTTTGTTTGAAATAGCGTCTGAAAAATAAATTAAAGGCTAGCAAAATAAACTTGTGATGAAAAGATTGTTATCAAACGGGTCTAAATTGTCATTTGAGCTTATAAGTTATAAGTTATAAGCTCAAAAATATGTCTTACCAAACAGACTCTAATAGTTTAAGGCTCTGTTTCATACGACACAATTATGAGCTTATAACTTATAGCTTATAGGCTCATATAATAATTTAGACCTATTTGGTAATCGTTTTTTCATCTCGATCTTATAACTTATTTTCTAAACGCTATTTTAAATTGTGTTTTACCTTATAACTTATAGCATATCATTTTTCTTTTTTTTAATCTTTTTTTTTTGGAAATAAAATTACTTTATTAGCAAAAAAAACATTACACACGAAGCGGTCCAAAAGAATCCATCTTACCAGATAGTTCATATCTTATAAAAAACCTAATATTAAGGCATCATTTAGCTGCTCAAATGTTTCCTAAATTTTTTTCACCCATCTAAACGCAACATAATCAATTATCTTGGACCCTATAGACTGAGCACTGGCAGTTTTCCCAAAACAAGACTGATTCCTCAAGTTCCATAGTTCATAAATTATCTCAGCAATGGCACATTTTATAAATCTTGTTTTTCCTCATTTTCCTTTACAGCTACATATCATCCACTTTACTTCCTCTTCCCAAGCATCCGGGGAGTGATCACAATTGAGCCATTGTAGCACCTGAATCCATATTTCTCGAAGTTCATTAGACTGAAAGAATATGTGGTTCAATGTCTCTTTTTCACTACAGATGCTGCAGTTGTCCTCTTGTATCAAACCAAAATTATGCAGACGATATTTGGTTGCCATATTTCCATGGCATGCCAACCACAGGATAAAGACAGCTACAGGTCTTGCCAAATTACCTATCACCAAGTTCCTCCATTTCAACTCTTCGTATGACTCTTGCATAACCTCGTATATGCTCCTTGTGTGAAATTTGTCAACATGCAACTTAAACCAAACAGAGCTTTGTGTAACAGTTTGCCTTTGTTTTAAAATAGCTTTGAGAATCCATGAAGTACTTTTCCTTATATCCATTATCATGATGCTTTGCTTCTTCACATAATAGCAATGGATCCACTTGATCCATAGGCTATTCTTTTTACCATTCAGATTCCATATCAACTTTGCCATATTTACATTGTCCCGTTCTTCCAGTTCTATGATGTTCAATCATCCTTGTGTCTTTTTGGCACAGACTCTTTTCCATGATATAGGAGATTTTCTAGTGATCTTTTCACTTCCTGGCCATAGGAACCTTAATATTCCTAATGTCCCGATAGGTGGACGGATTGTCATCTTGTGGGTTGACAATGCGCATAGAAGGTTGCATCGAGGAAGAAGTAGTTTCCCCTTCCTTCGGGTTGTCTTGGTCGTTGGCAGCTGTGGTGTTCTCAATTAGTTCGGTGAGACGAAAAGGATCGCCTTTGTAGTCAACATCATTGTTGTTGTTGGCCATGATGATCGGTAAGTTGGTTGAAATTGATTTGATCTTGTACTAGGAAAAGATGGGAAAGCAAAGAATTCCCACAGACGGCGCCACTGATCGTACCTGATCAACAATGAGTGATCTTTTGAGAATCGGGGAGGCGGTGCCAAAGTGAGAAGAGAGAGAAATTAGAGTGCAAATACTTAGATGTAGAGTGAGAAAGAATATTTGACCCTCTAGTGAAAGAAGGTATTTATAGTCCCCAATGTTGGGTCAAGATTCCCTATTTTGGATTGAATTATCAGAGACCCAGAAATAGAAAACTGTCAGAATCCTACGTGGTAGGGCAGAGTCAGCGACCCTCTCGTAAAAGAGGGAATTTATAGTCCCCAATACTGGACCAAGATTCCCTATTTTGGATTGAATTATTAGAGGGCCAGAAATAGAAAACTATCAGGATCCTACGTGATAAGCCAGAGCCTGTCAGGATCCTACGTGGTAGGACAGACTCAACAAATGACTCACGTCCTGGATGAAGCGACCGTAAGGTTCAGAGGTCAAGGACCATGTTTTCCGCTAGCAGGTTGACAACATGCTCTTCGTGAGGCACGTAGGTTTAACGCTCCAGGTTGACGACATGCTCTTCGTGAGGCACGTAGATTTAACGCTCCAACGGTCATCAGGTGACGTGCACCTAATTGGGCATGAACCCAAAACTGGGTATGCTTGTCTATTGAGTCTGCTCGACCTAGACATGTACGCTAAAATCAATCCATATAATTTATATAATAGAAAATTTAGTCCACTACAATTATAATTAGCTAAGTTGACTCATCATCTACTGACATAATTATAAAAACTATTAGCGAAAAAATAATACTTTTAAAAATAATGTTAACATATTTTAATCTCAATATTATATTAAAATAAAATTTAAAATAAACAATAATATACGACATAAACATTATATTAAAATAAAGTTTTAAAAATAAACAATAAAATACTGATACATCAGTCAATACTAATAACACATCTGAATATTAAACCGGTGTATGAGCATAAAAATGGTTTTTGTATCAGTCTTATTGATTCAATTGTATACCAATTCAATCGTGTTAGGTCATCGAAGGCCAAGTTAAATAAAAACACCTTACAAATATGGCACTAACATTTGAAACAACCAAGATTACAATTATAATCGTTCTTGAACATGCATCACTATAAATACTTAACAATCCATTTTTATCCCTCTAATTTATCAGACAATTAGGACAAACTTCAGTTAGAGTACATCTAATGTGTAAAGCAAATTTCAAATTAAAAGACGTAGTAGTACAAAATAAGCCTTACAAACCAAACATCAGTTAGACACATCTATTGTATTAAGTATATTTCAATTACTATAAGATGTACATAACAAAACTTCCAAAACAAACTTCAGTTAGACATATCTATTGTATTAAGCACATTTCAAATTAAAAGATGTACATAACAAGACTTACAAGACAAAATTCAGTTAGACTATATTTATTGTCAAAAAAGCAAATTTAAAGTTAGACTATATTTATTGTCTATAGCAAATTTAAAGTTAAAAGATACACATAATATGTTAGGGACTGGTTAGATCAAATTTTCATTCACTCAACCAAATATGATCACAGAAACAGTAGACAAGTTTAGGAGACTGGAAAACGGACTGATGAGATTCAAACAAAGACTAAACAACAGTTGAATATGCTGAATGATTATTTAGTAGCTAAAAAACAATATTTTGGCAAACTTCTCTTATTCTAAGGTAAGAATTTAAGTATATGAACTACATTAATATAGATATCTCTTCAAATAGATGAAATGAGAAAAGAGCATTAACATTATATGAACTATACCAATATAGTAGTACTCTAATGGAGAAAGTATAAAAATTGAATTCCTCGACTAAAATTGAACCATTAAAATGAAGCAACACTAATTCAAATATTACAAATGGCCTGCCGCCGTAAAAGGCTATTATTCTGCAATTTTAACATGCCATTTCAAAAACAATGTGACAAACAGTTTTCACAAATTGGCCAAAGCAGAAGGCAAAAAACTAGCAACTGATATTTCATTATATCATAACATATTAACATATACAGATGCCACCACTAAATTCACAACAGAATGTAATGAAAATGCCATCAACATCTGCTAGATCAAGATTGAAGAAACTCATTCTTATGATACTCATTGCCTCAAATATGAATGGCATACAAAACTAAATGAACAACCTTATGATAGAAAGTAGAAACATACCAAAAGACTCAAACTACCTTAACATAATTAAGCATAACTTACTCAAACTAACAATGCCACACAACCAAACAAATGAACAATGAAATAGTTTTATAATCATGTTGAAATATCAAGAAAGTACAGTACAGATAGAAAACAAAACTGAAACAATGAGGCTGTAAAAACAGTAGTTCAAAAATACTTGCCCCAATCACAAATACCAAACTAATTCTATAAACTCCGTACCCAACCAAACAACAACTCTCAAAAAAGCCTAAGCAGCCACAGCTCCCTTCTTCCTAGGTGCAGCTTCAGTTCCTGAATTTAAGAAAAACAAAACACACAACAAATTATTCAACAATGAAATCAATCAAAATACAGATTAAATGATTAAGGATCTAAATGGAGTGAGTAAATACCCTCTCTGAAGCCACTCTTGAAACGGCGAGGAACATTGCGCAAGTACCTCATCCTACCAGTTCCAGTGGTCTTTCTACGGATTGACTTAACACTCCAGTTATCTAATATCAAAACCCAAATTCAATCAATAAACTAAACACAAACCTTTGAAATCAAATTCAGAATTGAATAGAGTAATTCAAAACCCTAATTCAATCAATAATCTAAACAAACCCTAATTTGAAATCAAATTCAGAATTGAATAAAGTAAATCAAATTGAGAATATAGAATTACATTTCCTGACGCGAGCAGCAGGGTAAGCACACGCCGAGCACCGACTCTTCTGAAGGTGGAAACTGCGGCGGCCGCACCTGACACAGAGAGTGTGGGTCTTGTTCCTCCTCTTACCGAAACTTCCAGTTCCCTTACCCTGCGATTCGTTAAGAAACACATGTTAGAATACAGAGGAGAAAAAATCAGTACCAAGGATTTGATGAATGGAGAAGGAGGGTGGATGGATTTACCATTGTAGATGTGGAAACGTTGCAGCAACGACGATTGATTCGTAAACCCTAGAAGACTTTTAGAAAATGGGTTTTTGTGTATTTATATGTTGGTCAAATGGTTTAGGTTGAATAGCATGAGCCCAAACTTCATTGTTGTTTAGACCCGGCCCGTTTATAACAAAGCATGTGATTATAAAAATAAGACTTAAAACTATGAAAAAACAAGTTTTTTAAGTTGAATAATATCTATCAAGTATTTCTTTCCATGTCAAATTTAATCATTTTGAAATTGTGCTTGTCAAAAAATATATAATGCAGGTGGTCAAAGGTTTTAGGTATGTTATGTGGTTTAGGACTTGTTTAATGTGGTGTGAAATTCTGTTTGATGACGTTTTTGTCTATGGAAAAAGTAAGCTCACGTGAGGTGAAAGTCTTTGTATTCTTAGTGGTATTATGTTTGTATCGGAGTTCTTTCATCAAACCTAGAGTTAAGGTATTTATGGAGGTCTTTGGGCTTGGAGTTAGGTTTTTTCGAGAATGATAACTACCCATTTAGTCATAGTACTGGACGATTGAACTCCTACTTTCTAGGAAGACGCAATTTAGTTTATTGACTCTGAATTCTTTCTAATTGAGATATATCATTTTCCATGTTTCCTATGACAGGGCGAGCATGAGGCGTTAAACGCAAGTTTTCCTGATTGTAGGTGGTGTAAGAATACTGCCCCTTGTTAGCGACACAATCCCCTCACCCTTGGTAATTCCTCCACAAATATATTACAACATAGTCCCTAAAACATAGGGGCTTGATAAAGGGAGAAACACATTAATTGATTAAGCATTGGGGGTGTCCGTCTAATGAGACTCTAAGCCCTTAGGCAATATTGTATGTTGAACCTGTATGATGAGTCTTTAAGTCCCTCGGACGAGGCGTAAAGTCTCTCAAGCAATACTTTGGTTGAGGCCATCATGTAATATGTAACACCCTATATTTTTACCATTTTAATTTAATTGAGATTTAAATTAATTATTGGGAAATTAATTGGCATTTTATTGGATTTATTTGAGAATTATGAAAAAGTAAGTTATTGGATTGTGTTATGATTAGTAGAGGGGAGGTGCTAAATGGTAGGCCCTTACTAAAGTAAATTCTATTTTTCATAAAATAAGGAAAAGGAGGAAATTGTGAGAGTGGAAGCAAAAAGGGCAAAAGTCTGAGAAAGAGAAGATTCGCGAAAGAAGAGAAGAAGAAGAGCTTTCAAGATCTTTAACCAAGGTAAGGGGGGACTCTTCTAGTTAATTTCTATTATGCGATTATAGGTAATAGAATAGATTAACATGTGATTCGATTCAATTGGGTATATTGGAATTGGAGTTGTTAGGTTTAGGAATGTTATAATTTAGATTAATTGATGAAATTGTATGAATTGTGGTTGATAACGAGTTTTATTGATGTATGA
Source organism: Vicia villosa (assembly GCF_029867415.1). Classification (NCBI taxonomy): domain Eukaryota; kingdom Viridiplantae; phylum Streptophyta; class Magnoliopsida; order Fabales; family Fabaceae; genus Vicia; species Vicia villosa. The sequence continues at coordinate 227,880,995 of NC_081181.1, read as the reverse complement.
TGATGTAATTGATGATGGTATATCTGTAAATGGTGTTTGAAATTGATTTTGGGTGAAAGGAGTGTGAAATTGCAGATCTGTCACAGAGCAGAAAATCAGCAAAATCGCACGTCCGCTAAGCGGAGCTAGGCTCGCTAAGCGGATGCTGTTGCATTTTAGAAATTGATTATGCTCGCTAAGAGGAGGTTCCAACGTAGTTCGCCTCTGTGATGCGCCGCTTGAAGCGGGGTTATTGAGTTTTGATACCATAAGCGCGCTAGTAGTCGCTAAGCGGACTCTGTAACGCAGAAATTTATTAAAACTTTGAAATAACGTATCTTTTGATTCGTATATCCGTTCTTAGTGCCATTTTGGGCATGGTAAAGCAAATTAAATATTTTATATGATGAATTGGTGATATGGGCAGTGACCCGACTTATTTTTAAAATCGATTTAATTGCTTGTAAAATGAAATATTGTGCATACATGTGATTGTGTGAATGTGGAAATGTTTCGGTATGATGATGTATGGTGGTTATTGTTATGGTTATCGTGATGAATGTGTAAATGATTGAATGATTGTGCAAACATGTACGTACTTTGTCGGTGCTGAAAATGGTGAGTTATGGTGAGATGACGCGGTGCATCGGATCGGTGATGTTTTTAAGTATGTCATATGTGTGCATTCATTCATGCACATTTCGGTAATGGATCTCGATGATGTTTGGATCAATGGTCGACATAATTCCCATTGTGTGGAATTTGTGTCAGTAGGCCCGAATCTCGATGAGGTTTAGATCGGTCAGGTGGAATATTTCTACGGCCTATTGGTACCACATGCATAGTGTCAGTTGGTCATATGCATTGTTGTCATAACATGATTGAAATGATTTAAGTGTTATGTTTGGTGTGTATTTGTTGTGGTTGATGAATAATGATTGAAATCTAAATATATGACAAATTGGGTGAATGATATATTATGATGTTTTGTTACTTATGAATGCATAACATTGATTAATTGTGAATGAGACTCACCCTTACTTGTTGACATTTTTCAGATTGAGGAGTAGCGGCATTAGTGCTCGGTGAGGATGACTCGTGGAGTTTATCCGTTATTTTGGGTCGTGTCGGCCATGCTCTGATCTTGTAACACTGGGGAATGATATTTTTGAGTTTTATGAGATTACTCTATTTTATTTGGTGTTGGATTATATTTTCATTGGTTGTATCGGCGATGTTTTCTTATTCCATTGTGATGAACATGATTATGTTCTGGTAAATCATTTCCTGATGAAGCATGACTTCAAACAATAGTTGGTTTAATTGTTTTATTTAATTGTGGCACCCTTGTTTAAATGTTTTACTCTGATTATTTTACTAATTGCCGCGGGGTTTAGAAGGGTGTTACATAATACTTTTTAGTTTAAATCTCTAGGGTCAAACTTTCGTCAATTCCCTAGGGAGAAACCATATGTTAGACCTTGTTTAAGGAAACTCTAAGTCCCTCAAGCGAGGAGTATATATGAGACGATTCGATAAGACTCTAAGTCCTTTATGAGAGATTATATGTTGAGTCTGTCTAATGAGACTCTAAGTCCCCTAGTCGAGGTGTTTAGTGTGTTGGGCAAAACTTCGATCGAGACACTCAAGCATGACTTTTTAGGTTAAATCTCTCGAGTCAAATTTTTGTCAAGTCCCTTAGGCGAGAACTTGGGTTAGAACTTGTTTGAAGATACTCTTAGTCCATAAAGCAAGAGGTTTATATGAGCCTAATTGATAAGACTCTAAGTCCTTTATGCGGTATTGTATGTTGAGCATGTTTGATGAGACTTTAAGTCCCTCATATATGAGGCGTTAAGTCTCTTGAGTTAGACTTCGATATAGACCCTCAAGCAAGACTTTTTAGGTTAAGTCTCTTAATTCAGCTTTGGTCAAATCCCTTGGGTGAGACCTTAGGTTGGACCTTGTACGAGGAGACTCCAAGTCCTTCGGGCAAGGGATTTAACGGCTTGAGGGCAATTTTAGTGTGTTGCAATGAAGGGCAAAACAAAGTGAAAGAGTCTATGACAGAAGAAAATCAAGATGACATTGATCACACTAAAAGAAAGTGTTAAACTATTCAAAATGGCTGTCAAGCTTTACTTATTGTTTCAAGAGGCACAACTGAGAGCAATTGGATGATTACAACTTTCAATTCTTAAACACTACACATGTTCTTAATTATAAGCCCTCCCAAAAATGTTGTCCCTAAATATAAGCTCCTATACAAATTACTAGGTGCATTTATTGTTTTTTTACAACCATACCCCTAATTAATACTACTAATTTATCTTAAAAGATGAAAAGTAAAAGTGAGACCCATTAATATATAAAGGGTATTTTAGAAAGATTTTCACACAAAATGGACATGTTAAATTCACAAGTAACTTTTCTTAATATTTGTGAAAAAAAAGTAAGTGCATATCATTAAGGACGGGGGAGAACATTATTCTAGACTTTAGTACTTTTAACCAGTAATGTTGAGTAAAAAAAACAAGGTTAACTAGCTATCAATATTTTTTATATTAAGAGCAAGATCATGACTGTTGACATAAAGGAAATTTAAATTAGCGTGCAACAAAACTAAGTTATAATTCAATACCATTTGAAAAGCAGCAGAAAAAGCGTGTAATTCAAAGTTGTGAATGCCAACATACATATAAAGGTTCCTCCATCTCTCTGCACTCTAACAAGACAAAATGAAAATAGTGCAGTATATTTCTCTCACATGGCTTTAAACATTACTAAAACTTAAATAGTAAGAACTAAGAAATTAACTTAAAACAAAATTATTGCAAGGAAGCCAGGATCAATAATTTTTGTTTGTGTAGAAAATGTCTCTTGTTCTACATGAACTAGGGTATTTTGGTACTTCTCATCCTAATCCTAAGTTGTGTAAGAGCAGCAGAATGCCAAATAAATGGTGGACTATGGGTAGTATTCAAGGCCAGAATTAGGTAATTAAGTATGCAAGCCTATGTGCCACCATATCAGTGTCAAAATATTAACTTTTTTTTAGGCTGTGACTAAAACTATTTGAGAATACATTTTGATACGGCTCCAACACCCAGACGAGGCTACCATTTGGATGGACATGAAAAGGGAAGTCATTGGTATATTTATTCTTGTATATGTTTCGTGATATTGTATGATTATGATTGATTGCGAGTGATGTGTCGTATGATTAAATGGTATCCTTGTTATTATACAACATATTTTTATAGAATGTATTTTCACCCTTTTTGTGTTTTATGTCCCTCTATGTGAACCCCTGTGCAAATTATTCCTAGGTTGAGACTGAGCACTGAGGAGTGATTGTTGCTGTTGTTTATGGAAGATGGTGTAGATGGCCAGTTTGACTACATGTCTTGCTTTTATGTTCTGTCGGACCTTAAGTCAACAATTAGTTTATTTTTGAATAATAACTCTGATATTGTAACATCAAAGTTGGAATTGTTTTGCTATGTTATTTACTTTGTCTTAAGTTAGATAATCGCACCTTATTGTTATGTTTTGAATTTCAATTTCTATTTCGAAGTAAAAAGTTGAATACTTTGTTGGTCTGACACCTTGTCTTATATTCCGCAATGTTTTATAATGAAAGAAAAATTTCTATCGCAGGTTTAGGGTGTTAAAAGCTTATATTAAATTAATCTACAATACTCTTAATGGGGTTATGTCAATAATAAGTAAAGTTTAGTTGTTTTCTTGCAACTACTTTTTCCTCCTTATACCATGCTCGAAAATAGAGAGTGGAAAAAGAAGGATCAACAAGACAATGTACTTGGCAAGCAAGATCTCGTGCACTTTTTCCAAGTGATAAGCCAGTGGATTTCACAACACGAGTCATTGGAAATCCACATTGAGATTCTCCATCTCCAGTGCTTTCTTCAGATAGTATATTGTAATAGCAACCAATACTAATAACAACTTTAACATCTCTGTAGTCTAAGAAATTCCTATATAGAGGATTAGAATAATTACAAGTCTGTCGAATGCAGACAATACATAATAAGGAGACATACATAGAAAATGGAATTGCTATAAAACAGGCAAATTAACATGTTATATGTAGACAAACAAAATAAATAATAAAGTTAATAGTGCATTAGATGCAAGGGAATTATGTCACTTCAATGTAAGGAACAATGTAATAACTCAGATGTAATTCAACTCTGACATCTTCATGATAATTGTGCAAAAATACACAATTTCAAGTAATTAAAATTACCTCGACTCGGTTGACAATTTATAAGTTTCCAAAAAATTTGTATTATTGAAGTGGTTTATAGTTGTTATGAGTGTTTAGCAGTAGTTTAGAGTTTTTAACCATTCTTCCGATGTTACTTAAGCATGGTAGAGAAATTACTCAGAAGAGGACAAAATGACCTTTGAGTCTAATAGTGACCTTTCAATGTCTTCTTGATCCTAGCGTTGGTCAGCTTCAGAGTCTGAGTATTTAGAGTTTGGATATTTAGAGGTTCACTATCTTTAGAGTCTGGTCTTCAGAAGTTGACCACCTTCACAGTTTGATGCTTAGGTTCTGATTCTTCAGATTCAAGATCTCCAAACTTCTCTTTATTGTTCAATAATATGGTGCCAGAACTTAGATGCCATCACAAATTTTAGTCTATGGTCATGCACACTGGAACATAAGTTAGTATACCAAGTTGTTATTTAAATATGTTGTTATCGCCAAAACCTTTAGGATATGGTACAAACCAATTTTGTTCCAACCAAATACTAGGATAATTTCACTAGATCTTTATAAGGAAAGCCCAAGAACGTAAAATGTAAGCCCATTACCTTAACTATGGGTTGGTTCATAACATGGGGAAGACATATCGCCTGATACGCCCCGAGGGCTATTTCTGGGTAACATACCTTCCATTTCGGCTTGGGCCACCCAAGTCATCTTCCATTGCCCCATTTACTCATTAAACGTGGGAGATGACGTGTTCAAGTAGCAGTCGATGAAAGCTCAATCAAAGAATTATAACAGCCTCCCTATATTACAGAGAGACTGAATTCCTAATATGCTATGTTTCCTAGTCGTGGAGCTAAGGTAAACCACTCTCTAATCCAGACCAAATGAGTATATATAAATATTCCAACTTGAAAGTTGAGTGGCATGATCAATTGATCTCCAATATTCTACCTAAAAAACTATACTCAAAACTTCCACCTCTCCACATGAGTAAATCATAACCACTTCAAAATACTATATGTTAAGAGTCCCACATCGGACAATATATGGCCTGAACATGTCCTTATAAGTGGGGGACAATCCTCACCCTACAAGCCGGTTTTGTAGGGTTGAGTTAGGCCCAACCACATTTCTTAACATGGTATCAGAGCCTCGTTTAAGATTCGGTGGGCCACCTTCTATGGTTTCCGCTATCGGACCTTCTATGGTTTCCGCTATCGGACCACCCACCATTTATTTCCACGCTCCAATTGTCTAGTCCTGGGCGTGAGGGAGTGTGTTAAGAGTCCCACATCGGACAATATATGACCTGAACATGTCCTTATAAGTGGGGAACAATCCTCACCCTATAAGCCGGATTTATAGGGTTGAGTTAGACCCAACCACATTTATTAACACTATAAATACCACAAACAATTCTAGCGATACATGACTACCCTCGTTATATTAGCAAAGTATACATTTTTATAAATTGTAGGATAGGAAGATCCTTATGGTTTGCGATAACATTTGACAAATGACATCTTCACTTTGAAGAATTTTTTAAAGGTTTATCATGTGTCAATTTTTTTCTTTCTATAAAGTAAATTAAATGGGCAAAAACCACAAAAAGGGCCGGAAACAACGTATATAGCGGGCCCAACAAGGAGCGGGGCAACGCCGCAAATCGATCCGTTTCGTAACCATTGAAACAAAAACCCAGTTCAAAATATTGCCACGTGGACCTTCCCAAAACTTCAAAAAAAAAATCGTAGAAATTTTGAATGCGAAGCCAAGCGCGCAACGTTAATTCATTCTAGACAACGGTGGTCCCCACCCATGTGAGAAACGGGACAAAGTTCAAAAAACTACGGGACCTACTTCACCACCACAATACTACACCGGCCCCGTCTCTACGTCGTCGTTTCACCCCTCACTCCTCGCACGTGCCAATTCGAGAGAAACTTTTATTCAAAAAAAATTCAAAATCTCTCTATTCTTTCCTTCATTCATTTCGTTTGTGTTGTTGTTGTTGCATCGTGTATATCTTCGATTTCACTCCATTGCAGTTCTAGAACGTTCCGATCTGGTTGAAGTGAAAATGAACGGTGGAGGACGACAGGGACTTAGATCTAGTGCCACCGGCGTTCACCACCAACGGCAATACTCCGATAACTTTCTCGACGGCGCCTCCACCGGTAACAGATGGCTTCAGTCTGCTGGACTTCAACATCTTCAATCCTCCTCCGCCGTGAATCCGCTTCAGGTTCGTTTCATCAATTTTCACCAATTTCTCATTCTCTATGTTCGTTTATTGATTATATTGATTTGATCTAGTGAGATTTTGTATTTGTTTGAAATTTGTTTGATATTTGTTTGGAATTTGTTTGAAATTTGAGTAGGATTATAATTCGTATGGCGGCGGAGGAGCGCAGGGAGGGAGAATGTATAGGAATGCTCAGAGAAGCTTTAATGGAGGGAGTGATTATTATATGGAGCCTGCTTCGCCTCCTGATGCTTATCGCGGTGCGTCGATGCTGAAGTTGAGTGGCGAAGATTCCACTGGTGATTTCAGTCCTGGTTTGTTGGATCTGCATTCGTTTGATACTGAGCTTCTTACTGAGGTTGCTGTTGTTTATTTAATTTCATTGACCGTACTGGATTTTTGTTTTTGTATTTGTATTAGGTTGGTTTTACATTGAATTTATTGGTACTTACACATGTTCACTCTAGGCAAAATTTGTATTGATCCTTAGCCCTAATTTTGAAGTTTAACTGTTAATTCCTTGTTTATTCAATTCATTGTCCGCACTACTTTTTTTCTGTTAGTTTTGGGCGGGTTTGCTGTACATTGTACCAATTTTGTATATATGAAAAACAGCACCAGCACGCATAAAGTTTTGAAAATGCAAGTACAGTTATTTAGATAATATGAAATCTCATTTTGAATTTTGAATGTAATTTGTTTATCTCTGTTGTGATAGATTCCAACCTCCAATGCATATGAGTCCAACTCTCTCTACCGTGGTAGAAGCTTTGACGACTCTGAACCTTACATGAGCAAACAGACTGCCAAGGCTCGTGCTTCTGACAATGCAGTGAAAAGTTTACCGGCTGACAAAGAGAAGTCTAGTTCTGTGGCAAAAATTAAAGTTGTGGTATGTTCTCTTGCATTTCTCAGTTTATCATGCTTATTCATTTTTAATTGATTTGTTCATTTTTCAGTTGAAATGTTTTTGCTGATTGTTTGCGGGTATATTTGAAACTGCATTGGCACAATACCTAGAGTAGTTCTCATAGAACTGAGTCTAAAGTTTATTGAATGATCTGAAAATGAAAATGAAATGCTGTCCAATTGTGATTTGTGAAGAGCATTTAAATTTTGTTTGGATAATATTTGTCTGTCACTCTTTAATGCAGGTTCGTAAGAGACCATTGAATAAAAAGGAATTAGCGAAGAATGAGGAAGACATTATAGAAACGTATTCCAATTCTATGACAGTGCATGAAACCAAACTGAAGGTGAGTGTGACTATCTGTATTTTTATGTTAGAAATTAAATAACTAACTCCTCACTTGTCACTTCTTTTTAAAAGGTTTTGGCTTGGTAGTCTATATGTTGTATATTTGTAGATTTTAAAATATATATATGTTTTACAGGTTGACTTAACTCAGTACATGGAGAAGCATGAATTTGTTTTTGATGCTGTCTTGAATGAAGAGGTTACAAATGACGAGGTAACTATAATGTGGTTCAATTTAGGGGTCAACATCATATTATATATGATATATCCCTGATTCTGTAACTATCCATATAACCTTTTTGTTCTTTTTAGGTGTACCGTGAAACAGTGGAACCCATAGTACCAATCATCTTCGAACGAACTAAGGCAACTTGCTTTGCTTACGGGCAAACAGGTGATAACAGTCTCTCATATTCAATTTGATTGCTATTACATCCTGCCTGAAAATAATCCGATTTTATGTCTATTTATTAAGTGATACTTCCACTTGAAATCATACATCTCTTTGGAATTTTCTGATATTTCTTTTCAGCTTACTAACCAAGAGGCTATGAACTTGCTTACTTTGACTTCTTTGATTACACATGTACAAGCTATCACTTCAGTTATAAATGTAGATATATTCATTTGTTTGAGTATTGTATTTTTTTATAGATATTCCTAAATCAGTATCACTGCTTGCATCTTGTTCTATCTCAAAGATACATTCTTGAGACCTTTGAAGGCAAATCTTGAATCTTATGTGCCAATATTTATACCAATTTGACTTTGACAATTTGTACTATGAGAATGAGCAAACTTCTAAGTAACTTCATTTGCTTTTCTAGGAAGTGGAAAAACCTACACAATGAAGCCACTGCCACTTAAAGCATCAAGAGACATCCTAAGATTGATGCATCATACTTACCGGAACCAAGGATTTCAACTGTTCGTGAGTTTCTTTGAAATATATGGTGGGAAGCTTTATGATCTCCTTAATGATAGAAAGTAAGTCTAAGTCACATTTTTTTCTAATTGCATTTTAGTCTGTGTTCAGGAAATTAAAAGTTGTATTTTTGCAGAAAGCTTTGCATGAGGGAGGATGGAAAGCAGCAAGTTTGCATTGTTGGTTTGCAAGAGTACCGAGTAGCAGACGTGGAGCACATCAAAGACCTGATTGAGAAAGGAAGTGCCACAAGAAGTACAGGAACCACAGGTGCAAATGAGGAATCTTCTCGCTCCCATGCAATACTTCAACTTGCTATTAAGAGATCAGTTGATGGCAGTGAATCTAAACCTCCCCGACTTGTTGGCAAGCTCTCCTTCATAGATCTTGCTGGAAGTGAACGTGGAGCGGATACCACTGACAATGACAAACAGACAAGGTATGATTTAGCTTGAATTGATAGGGTGGATCTATGTTGCTTCCTTTCTCAAACAGTTCCTTAGAAATTTAAATTAGATCCAATTAAGTTCCAATTTTGGCCATATACTGTTTTCAAGGTCAAAGATATATCAGATCCTGGATGCTATCATAGTATCGTGAATTATTTGTGTCCCTAGTCTGATGATTTTTTATTATTATTCATGGTCATTTCCAATTATATGATACAGAATAGAAGGGGCTGAAATCAACAAGAGCTTACTCGCCCTAAAGGAATGCATAAGAGCTCTTGATAATGACCAAGGACACATCCCTTTCCGGGGAAGCAAACTGACTGAAGTTTTACGGGATTCTTTTGTTGGGAATTCCCGTACTGTTATGATATCATGCATATCACCAAGCTCTGGTTCATGTGAGCACACTCTGAATACATTAAGATATGCTGACAGGTAACAATGGTATTTTTAAAAATGTTATATTCTCCTCAAGTCACCTATACCATACTTCACACACAGATACAATAGTGGACTATATCCATCGACATGACAAATTTCATTGCTATAAACTGAATGAACATCCAGGGTTAAAAGCCTTTCAAAAGGGAACAACTCAAAGAAGGATGTTTTATCGGCAAGTTTCAACCTTAAAGAATCAATTTCAGTTCCCTTATCTTCTGTTACTGCACCAATCTACGAGGATCAAACAGCTGATGCATGGCAAGATGAAAATGAAGGGGATGATTTTAGCCCCCCTGAAGAGTACTATGAGCAGGTGAAACCACCATTGAAGAAAAATGTAAAGATGGAGTCATATGCAATGACAGATGACAGATTGAAGAAACCCAGTGGTCTGGTCAAATGGAAGGACCTCCCAAAAGCTGAACCTAAACCCACTAATTCAGAGGATGAATTGAGTGCCCTCTTACAGGTAATTTGCTGGCTATCGAGATAATGAAAAAATCTTCTTGTGCTCATTGTTACCTAAAGCTTGTTGTAATTTCAGGAAGAAGAGGATCTTGTAAATGCTCACCGGACACAAGTAGAGGAGACCATGAATATTGTTAAAGAGGTATTAAATTCTCTATTCGCTTCACGTGTCTTAACCTTCTAAGTATTTAACTAGTTATGAAGCGGCTTCAATTTAGATGATAATCCCCCCAAACATTATTTTTTCAAATTCATATTTTATCTGCACTTGATATGCAGGAGATGAACCTCTTGGTTGAAGCAGGTCAACCGGGGAATCAGCTGGACGATTACGTTAAAAGACTTAACACCATTCTATCTCAGAAGGCTGCTGGCATTCTGCAGTTGCAAAACCGTTTAGCTCATTTTCAGAAACGTTTAAAGGAGCATAATATTTTGGTTTCATCTTCTGGTTATTAGTATTATTTAAAAAAGACTCCTAGGGAGAAAGGTTTATTTTAGATGGTTGGAATCATACATTTCTGTGATTCAGTGGAAGATTGAGATCTGGAATATACCGCGGCACTAATTTGATATAATTTATCATGATTTTGTGCCTTGGCAACTAAGGAAACTGGAGAATGGAGTTTTCATATTTCTCTCTTCACCCTGTGAAGAATGTAGACATGTATTGGTTTTATGCGCAATTGTTGTTGCATGCCATAGGTAATGTATAAAGTTCAATTGATGTTTGATTGATCAATGGAATTATGGAATACCGATATATATTTTTCTGTTTGACATTTTATACCAGTATGATTAATAATTTTCTTTAGAAGGATTAACTTTTCAATATAAATAAGTTATGTAAGCCTTCAAAATATGCTTCATTACAACAATAACCATCTTTTTAGTGAAATGTATTCCAACAATAATCCTTTTAACACTTAAAATTCTACTAACTACAGTTTCAATTAGAAAAATAAAATTCAAATAAGTTCAAGGTGACGTTTAAAATGAACCATCAACTAAATGATTTACGGTGGATCATGAATAAGAGTCATTGGATTAAGTTGTTGTATCAGATCTTATGATATATCACCTACATATAAATTTTTCTTCGTGTATCTTTTTCATTTTCACTCTTAACCATCATTCTTTTTGTACAAATTTTAAAGCATCACATCCTTGTTGTAGAAAGTTAAAAGTGAATATTTTTTAAATTAACTCCATCAAAAACTCAACAACATCACCAAGAACCTCATCGAAACCCCATTAAAATTACTGTTAAAAAATTCAACAGCTATTCATATAAGCTTTATCCTTAAAAAGAATCATGACAAAACAATCCATGGTTGGTTGAAAATTCAATATGAACATATACTACTTCACATTTATTTATTACTACTGCAATTGAGGATCAGTGATCATACTGCAATTGAAGAACAAATAACAAATATAATGTTTAACCTTACACATAGAAAAAGTCAATAGAACTTCTTTCCAACATTGGATGGAATTGACCTAATTAAAGTATAATCCTGGATGAAATAACAAGTATAACATTTAATTACACTTAGAAAAAGTCAACAAATCTTGCCCCAGTTGGTTACCACCGCTATGTAATAGAAAATTTCTCAGGCGCATTGGATGGAATTGAAGAACGTAGAAGCAATATTTAATCTTGCAAAAGTTTTATTGATTTTTTTAGAAGCAATATTCATTTTTAACTTTCTACAACAACATCAGTGTGAAGCTTTAAAAATTTCCATGGAAAGAAGGGCGGTTAGATGTAAAAATGAAGAAGATGGGAATTTTTTTTATGTAAGTGGTATATGATAAGATCTGATACAACAACTTGATCTAACGACTCTTATTCGTGGTCCACCGTGAAACCACTTAGTTGATGGTTCACCTTAGACGCCGCCTTAATTCAATTTTAAAATCATAAAATATAATTTGAATAAAATATTTCATAGACTCTCATAAAGATTTTTTATATTTTTTATCCAAACAATAAATTTTGTCCAAATTATTTTACATATTCTGGCTAAAATAACTAATCCAAACATAATCTTAAAAAATGTCTTCAATTTTGTTATATTCATAAATTTGTTGAAAGATAGTTTTGCATTTCTTGTGATTCTCTTAAACTTAAACTTAAAGTTTAATCTTTGCAAAAAATTTGAATTCATTTGTGTTTGTGTTCTCTTACCTTATCAAATTCTACCAATACCAAGCATCTCTATGAAAATTTAGAAAGAAGCTGTAAACTCTAACAAAACTTTCAAGATGGAAAAAAAGTATAAGCAATTTCATTATATAAGAATGGACATTATAAATAAAACTCAAGCATGAACTAACCAAAAGAACAATAAACCAAACAAACTCAAACCATTCAACACAACAATCACACAAAAAAAAACACATTTCATATACACCAAAGAAACAAGAATTAAGGTTTATGTTATCTACAACCTTATTGCTCCAAATCTTCCTTTTGACTTAGAATGTTTGTTTCTGACAGAAAACTCAGAATGCATGTCAGTGAAAAACTTGTCCACAATATCTAAATAAACCGGACTCTTAAGACGAGAATAGTAATGAAGTGCTTCTTCTATATCAAGAACTTGTTCAACATCACCTGAATCATTCATCTCCAATTCCTTCATCTTCAATGCCAATTCATGAACACCTTCATTCTTGTTCTTCCCTTTGTTCCTCTTCTTCTCCTCTGTAGTGTTCTTTTGTGGACTTTGTTTAACAAAGGTCACATGTTTTACATTACTTGTTGCAGTTGCTGCAGCATCCTCGGGTGGTTTATTCTCGATGTTTCGATTCATTTTGTTGAGATCGGATTGAAGAATATCGTAAAACTCGTTGTAGAATTGATCGCTTGTGTATGTTGTTCTTGCACTATTGTTGTTACTTCGACTTCGGCCTATGAATGGTTTGAAGGAAAGAGATCTGGGGAGTTTTTGGTATCCTCCAAAGATGAGACATTTGAAGTTTTTGAGTGTTTTTTGAAGTAAGAATTTGGTTTTTCGAATGCTGTCTCTTACAAGCATTTGTGGTTCTGTTCTGTTGTCAAGAGTGAAGATGGGTTGGTTTTCTTGTTTGTGTGTTCTCCAAGTTTGTCTTCGGTTTGATTTGATTATAAAGAGATGTTAGATGTTCCTAATGTTACCAAAAGAAAAAATCAATTGTACTATAAAGGGTTGTGTTGTATTTTTTGTCTATGTTTCAACTCTAGCTTTTAAGTTCAAAACATCCCATGCTCTTTGTCATTTTCAATCCTTCTCTCTTTCTTTTTTATTTATCATACATATAGATAGATATACATAAAATATATATTTTTAATTATATAAAACAGATATCTTCAATACGCAATTGCAAAGACTAATTCATCGAGTTTAAGACTGCGACAAAACTTTTTCTCAACAATTTTGATACTGCTATATTCTCAAGACTGAACATAAACTTAAAATCTTTCGTTAGATTTGACATGTTGGAGAAGGTTTAGATTTTTAAAGTTTGCTTATCTTAATAGCTCAAGTTTAAATTCTGCTAGATGTTAACGATCTTTGTGTTGAGTCAGTTCAAAAACTCTCGTTAAATAGATTGCTACTAGTTTTTTTTTTTTTTTTTAAACAAAAGAATTTTTTTAATGTAAGTAGATTATTTATACTATCAACCAATTATAAATTATTACTTGTAAGGTTTTAAAGATAAAAAGGTGAAAGTTCAATTATTATATGAGAGAGCAAAAGTATTTTAAGGTTGATGCACTTAGAGAATATTTTTCCCTAAAACTCATGGTTGTTCATATTTGGGTTAAAGATGATTAAGGAAAAGACTATGTAACATTGGGGGCTTTAGTATCTAATTTATCACAAACATTGTATTGTTTTTTTGACTAGGTGCTGTTTAAAGTGCTGTGGCATTGATTAAGATGCAAAGCTAAAGTAAAGGTTAATTGGTAGCTAAAAGGAAAAAACAATAACTTGTGCAATAACACCCTGCTAGCCAAATTTGAAACCTAAGAACCCCAAAATCAAATAGTCCTTAACTAATTCCTTCATAGGTCAATCTATGTTTTTTTTTTATCATCATCTTATACTTAAAAAATCACTTTAAATTGAAGAAAAAGTTCTTATAACTGTGAAGTCACATATTCAAACTCGAGGCACAATATTCAACCTAATAATATCAATTTTTGTCAGCTAAACCGAATTTTACAGGCAAATTGTTGACATAAGGTACGTAATATGTTAATTGTGATAAGTACAATGTCCCTAGGTTTTAATATGAAGGAGAAATTAATCATTCTTTATTTGTAATACATGTATGGTCCCCAATCTCTATAGTTTGGTTGGCAAATGAGAAAAAAGAAGTGGGAATTAATTATGATAAAGATAATGTAAGGGGCATTCCATTTTCTGTAGTGTGAGGTCACTTTCAGACAGTGCCCAGTTTTTAAGTCCTTCACCCACCTCTGCCCCAATTATAAGGCTCAAAGTGCAACAGACAGTAGTGCCATGTAACTTTTTCTTTTCTACTGATTTGTAGCAACTGACATAACTGTAGAAACATGAACACGGGTTGTATGTGATAAAAGTGCTTCTCTTTTTGCAAAAATTTAGCTGGATTGAGTGAGAAGGAATTTGAACATCAAAGTAAATGATCAGCATTTGATTTCTGACTTTTGCTTATGAAAAAATTGAGCTGTGACATATAATCTATTGTGTGTGCTTGACATGTTTGATGTAGGAAGGATGCGACCAAAGATATTTCATAGCAATTTGTTAATAATATGGTAAATTAACATTATAGTTATTTTATTTTATTAGTAAGAAATTTATTTTTATTTTATTTAGTTTATTTTTCTATAGTAAATCACAACTTAAAAATATATGAAGTTGTTGTTCATAAAAAAAAAGAAAAAAATCTTAAAATCTTACAATTTTGGAATGAAGTTTCTATATCTCTTTGTTACTATTTTCTGAGATTTTTTTTATTCTCTTGAGAAGATAATTTAGCAAGTACCAACAAATATGTCTTTAGTGTTACCGATACTGGTTCCAAGAGTGTTTGGATTTTTTATTCTGATGTCATTCACAGAGTCGTCTCAAACTTTTGAGAGACCCTGTATAAGAAGTTGAAGTTATCTTCAATTGAATCGTGAAAATTTGTTAAGGGGCCCTATTTAAGCGGAAATTAGCAGTGGAATATATAACTGGAGGCCTTTTTTGCCATAGCTTAAACATGAAAAAATGTGAGGCCCTGTGCTGTAGGTCGCCTTGCACACCCTTAAAGACGGCCCTGGTCTTTCATCACATGACATTGTTTTTTTTAGGAATATATCTCCTTTTCACATTTTATATATTATTATTGCAGATGGTTATCCCACTCGGGTTGATGGGTTGTGGAGACATTGATCTTCAACCTTTTAAGCTCAAAGATGTGTTTCACGTTTCCAGTTTGTCAAACAACCTTATCTCTATTTGTAGGCTTACAAAGGATAATAATTGATCTTTTTTTTTATCCTCGTTGTAGTTTTTAGGATCTTGCAACACGGAAGACGTTGGAGTTGTTAAGGAACATGGGGGATTATACTATTTTTGATGCTGGAACTGATTATTAGGTGTTATGTTTAGCACTTCAATCTCAGTCAGAGTCATCTTTTGCGTCTCAAACATGGCTTCAATACAAGTGTCTTGGCCATCTTTCTTTTTCATTGAAGAAGTGTATGTTTCCATCCATATTTTCAAATCAATCTCTTGAGTCTTTTAAATGTGATAATTGTCAATTTTTAAACATAACCGAACTACTTTTTCTCTGAGTCTTACTAAAAGTGTTGAACCATTTGATCTTATTCATTTTGATGTTTAGGGATCAACCCCTTTTTTCAACATTTTCGATGGGAGATGATTTGTTTCTTTTATTGATAATTGTTCTCAAGTAACTTGAATTTTCTTGATGAATAATAAATCAGAATTACCATAATTATTTATTCAATTTTATAGTATGATGCAAACACAATTAGGGAAAAGTATTAAAAGAACGTGTTCTGTTAGTGGTAAAGTACTTGTCAATCACGATTTTTCCAATTTTACCAGTTAACAGGGTATCATCCATGAATTCACATGTGTTGACATCCCACAACAAAATGGTATCGCATAAAGAAAAAATTATCACTTACTTTTAGTCAGTTGAGCTCTTCTCTTCCAAATGTCTATTCCAAAATCATATTAGGGTGAAGCAATTTTGACTGCTACTTATCTAATTAATCGAATATTTTCATATTATAGGTTATGTTAGTCTTGTTGAGTATTTAATTTAACTTTTTCATTCTGCTTCTATGTTGCAGTGCTTCGTATCTCGAACATTTAATTATGTAGCTTTTGTCCATGTCCATAAACAGCATCGAACTAAGTTAGATTCACATTCTCTTAAATGTGTCATTGTGGGTTATCATCATGACAAAATAGGGTAAAAATGTTATCATCATCCTAAAGCTGAGTAGCTTGTTACTATAGATGTTAGCTTTCACAAAAATGTGTCTTACTTCACCTGTCCTATACCCCGGGGGGAGCATGAATGACTCTGACTCTGAGTTTAAGTTTCTAACCCTCATCCATAACTTTCCTAAAACACATTAATCGACTTTTGAGCCTAATTTGTTGTCTATTGAGAGTGAACCTACTCCTAATCATAGTTTTGAATCTACTCCTAATCTTATTTTGATTTCTTTATTGTGTCTGTTTTGCAAGAACCGGCACCTTCGGTACTAATTATAATGTATAGGAGAAAAAATAAATCTAATTTGCTCCAGAAACAACTTCAATCACCTAAACCAAAGGTATGTATTGAAAATTATTCTCCTATTGGGGATTTTCAAATTTTTGATACTTGTGATATTGATCTCAATAATTTACCCATGACTTTGAGAAAAGATAAAATATTTTATCCCTCAAAGTATATATATATATATATATATATATATATATATATATATCAATATGTTTCCTCTAAATATTTTTCCACGTAGTATTAAAGTTTTTGAAGTTATTGATCATGTGAGAATCTCATTATCTGTTGAACAAGTAACCCGTGCGTCCGCACGGGTTAATGTAACTCAGATAAAATGAAGTAAGTAATAACTTGCATTGAATCAAAATGTCACAATACATTAACCAAAATAAAGTTAGCCAACATGGAAGTAATATAAATAGTATTAGAATATTAACATTGTTTATAGATAAGGTTGTTTTACATGAAGACTTATAAAGAAAGCAAACCTTGAACTTGAAAAAAAAATGAAAAAAAGTTGTCATAAGGAAATTTAAAAAATAAATAAAAAATAGAGAAAGATATTAGTAAGTATACCTTTTAAAAAATCCAAAAAAAAAAAATTCAAATCAGAAAAATAAAATTTCAAGAATGACTTACTTCTTAGGTGTCTCTTTTTGGGTGGTTAATGGCTTTGACTATAGCAACATGCTAATCCTAATAATATAAATCAATTCAAATTGAAAACGATTCATCAAATGAAAAAAGAAAGATTGAACATCAACAAATAAATTTTGTCAACTTCTGCGTATACCACTTAAATCGAAAAACATAATGAAGACATGAAAAGCAAAAAAGTTACAAAAATTGAAATTCATATACAAGTAGAGTAATGAGTAATACCTGGTAAGATCAGTTAGCTATGCAGAATCCATAAGTCTTACTTTGAATGCTGTTGCAAAGAAACAATTTAAAGAAACATGCATTAAGGAAACATTGTAAGATCAGCAAGATCTGTTATCAATCTTTGATGTTAATACTCAGATGTAAATAACAACATGAAACCATGTATAATACTAACATACATCAACATCAAAAACACCAACAATACAAAAGGAAAGGAATCATGGCCTTTTTTATGAAGAATCAAAGTAAATTGAAAAATGATAATTGAAGATGATGATAATTGAAAAATCGAAGCAGACAAAGATGATGATAATTGAAAAATCAAAGCAGACGATGAAGAAAACCACAAACAACAGTTTAAAAAATGAAATTATAGAAATGAGAGACTAAGGAAGATATGGTAGCTTTTACTCTTCTAATAACGTGAAGAATAAACTTAATAGTGAATAATTGAAAGTGAGAGGTGTAACACCCGAAAAAATGATTATTTGCTTAATTTAGTCATCTGTGAGATTTATTGAAATTTTCGCGTTTTGGGACGATTTAGTCGGTATTAGTTCGGGATAGCGAATCGATATTTAGTCAAGAATTTTAATATTTTTAGTATTAGAAATATTAATAAGTTAATATTTAGCGTTTTGGGAATATTCCGAGTAAATAAGATTAGACCGTAAATTGGAAGTTAAGAGCTAGAAGGGGGTATGTGTTAATTAAATTAATTGGGCTGATTTGGTTTGGAGGTATGTGTTAGAAATCGCGGGGCATTGGAGGTTATTACCTAGGTTCCCAAATAATCTCAGTAGCATCACATTGAGAAATAAAAGAGTTGCAGAAGAGGAAAATAGGAGAACCAGTGCATACGGGGGAATTCCATATCAGAGTGATTTTGGAGATTTTTGGTCGGGACGAATTAGAGCAACCTTTGATCCAAAGGTAAGGGTGATATTCTTGCTCTATAAACGGGGACATGATAGATCGTATGTGGGTTTGGGAAATTTATTATCTCTGTTTGTGTGTAGGATAATCGTTTAATTTTGTACCAGTGATGTTAATATTGATAGATTGATGAAAATAATGGTTATGTGAAACTGTTGGTGTAGTTGGAAATTAATGTTGCAGGGAGTAAATCGATGGAGTCTGGAAGTTAATTGAATTAAATTATGTTGGTGTATTATTGTTAATCCGGTATCAATTAGAACCTGAAACCTGTATTGAAAAAGAAAGGAGAATTTAGGGACGTGGCCCTGTGGACAAGGGGTGGGTACCCCCAGTTAAAAGAAACGAAAAAAAAGAAAGTAATGCGAGGGCGGGGGTCCCATGGACAAGGGGTGGGCGCCCCATCCCTGTTGAAAAAAAAGGGGGACGAATGTCCCTAAGCTAATGGAAAGGGGTGGGCGCCCTAACCTTAAGGTGTGGGGGCCACAATAAAACAAATTAGCATAGTTTTATTATTTAGTCACAGATTCATAATAAGTTGATAATACATGACCCGTAGTAACTTAGCAATACTGTTAAACTGAATTTAAGGGTAATTGAAGGGGAAATCAATTGAGTCGATTACAGTATAATGATTAGGAGTCAGTAGCAGAAATGTCAAAACAGTAGCAATAGATTTTCAAAAATGCTAAAACTATAATATTTAGTAGATAGTGAGATGTCAATAGCAGAGCTGGAATTTTGATAACAGAATGAATTTTGGATGCATGGAATTAAATATAGCAGTCTAATAAAATTAATAGAAGTCATATAATAATTGCTAGTGATAGCAGTGAACGAAAGAATACCGAATTAGCCGGATTAGCGAATTAAGCGGTAAAATTAGTTATCCAAAATTAATTGAAAATTGTCGAGGTAGTTCGTATATGTTAGTAGGTGATTGTGACTGGCTTGTTTTGGTGAATTATCACTACAACATTTTTCCTCTTTGACAACAATTGAAAAATGTTGCCAGAATTGAGAAAAATGTTGCCTAAAAGAATAGGGGACGTTTTCCGACCGTCCTCTGTGCGAGCGTTGCCTATTGTTTAAGGGGACGTTTTTTTTGCTTTCTGGGCACACTTTCGTAAAACGTCCCCTAAGCTATATCAAAAGGGGATGTTTTTCTATGACATTTTAGGCAACGTTTTTAAGGTGTAGCTAATAAGTACAACAGTTAAAAATCGTCCCCTAAAAGTGGTAAAGTGGAGATATTCTATGGGGACAGTTTTCAAATGTTGTCATATATGAGAAATGTTCCCTAAAAAGGACTAATAAAAAAGCTTAAGAAATGTTTCTATAAGCTACTTAAATTTTTTTACCATATATTTTATTAAATAAACTATTCAAAGAATTGCATCGAGCATAAATCGTATGTACCACAAATATTCTGTTAATAAAATGTTCAAACATTAACTCAAATGTCTAGCACCACTTAATACTATAAGTTAACACTTAGAAGTATAAGTCTAGCAAATAACAAAATACATAACATCTTTAAGCTTAATGCTTAAGTACAAGCCTAAAACAACATCCAACTCATTTAAATTTGTCAAACTCATCGTTATCTCCATCCTCTTCACCACCTATGTCGTCCTTTTGAAGTTCATCACCTATTTCATCCTCATCATTTAAGTCGTCCTCTTGAAAATCATCACTTAAGTCATCCTCTTGAAAATCATCACTTAAATCGTCATTTTCATCTTCTTCTTCACTGATATCTAGCTGCATAAGTAAATGATAACAAAATCAAGAACAATAGATGCGTGAAATCAACCAAATATGCAAATTGAAATCAAAATGTGAAGGAGATTCATGACAAAGAAGAATATATATATATATATATATATATATATATATATATATATATATATATATATATATATATATATATATATATATATATATATATATATATATATATATATATATATATATATATATATCACACTAAAATTTATCAAATAATAAACATGTACTCTATAGTTTTTGCTCATTGAAAACATTTCCATATGTAAACATCAATAAAATCATAAAAATTGGAGTTAAAAAAAAAAACAACATAAACAAAGAAGCAAGAACACAACAACGCCTAAAATACGACAAACACAGAACGTGTCGAAATTGGTTCTTCTATCAAAGAAGTTAATAAACTTGAATTGAATTATATGCTTCTTATGTACAACAAAGACATGGTATTACAAATAAATAACACATCAACGGAAAAGAACAGAAGACTAATTGATTTATATTTATATGGTTCTTAATTAGGAATTGTTCCACTCCATTGTGTGCTAAATATAATAAATGCATGTTTTTGAATATTCAATAAAGTTTCAGGTAATTGCCGTGAAAAAGATTGTACTAAAGAACCAAATAAGAAAGATTGCTAAGATTGAACAGCCGTATAGGTAGTTTAGAGAAAACATAATTGTAAGAAAGATCAATATGTTTAAGTGAAGTGATATTGGCGTATTGAAGAAAAAACATCATTGTAAGAAAGATGAATATGTTTAAGTGAAGTGAAATTGGTACATTGAAGAGAAGGGATTGCGCTTTCAAGTAGGCAATTACACCCACCGGTGTCTGAACCGACTCGAAATTCAACTAGTATAATAGAAGAAAATATTATAGTCATGTGAAATTGTAGTTTAATACTACCATTTTACTTTACAGCTGCACATACATCAACCTTTTTTAAATGTCAAAAGTTGTCTATGCGTTATCAAATCTACTTTTTCAATTAAGCTTATCAACTTCATCATTTAAACTTTTCATCACATCATTCCACGCTCTCTCTTTCAAAATATTACAACTACAATTTCAAAGACTAAGGCTTTATTTGTATTAACAGTTTAATTAAGAAGCTATATCATATATATTAAATTATGCAATGTCATATAAATGTATAAGATATTTTTATATCAAAAGATAAAATCAAATTAGATTGTCTTCATATAAGCTAAGCTAATGGAAATAAGTTGAAAACAATTCATGGACATTTCGTTAACCGTTTTCACAAAAAGGTCTCTATCATATCTTTCCATTAGTAGGAATTTCAAATAAGTCTATCTAAATGTAAAATGACGATTCTCTCTGCACAAATAAAATATCTAGCAAGTTTTTCACATCACTTAAGACAAAACATGGAGTGGAGAATAGAAGGAATGTCTGAAATTTAGAACTCACCAGAAACTGACTCTGAATTTGCTCAAAATGTGAAATAAATTGCTCGTTTGGCGGTGGAAGCTCTGTTTATAGCGTGAACCTGTTTTTACGTTTTGTTCATGAAATTGATTTTTATCCAACGTTCACAATCAAACATAAGAAGCTAAATTACATTAAAAAAAAATCAGAAACTAAATTACAAAAAAAATATTAATAAATTCCATCAAATACTAAAATAAATCATACGTTTAACGAATTTGAATGTTGCAAAAACATACACGAAACCATAGAGTCATCCTAAAAAATTGAATAGTTTAAAGACACGCTCAATCTATTTGCTTCAAGAAATAAACCATACACACTTGCTAAGAACTTGTATGTGTGCAGACAATTCCACTTAACTTTCAAAGTTTATAAGTATAACTTTTATTTACACTAAACTCATATTTTTTTATCATATACTGACCCCCATAAATTGACTAACAATTAATCTTTTTCATTCTCTCCTAATTTAACTACACATCTACCCACCCTGATAGAGAAACAGGACACAGTTGCAATAAAACAAATCACATATACCAACCCAAATCAAAAACAAATCAAACAAAATTAACATCAATGAACACTACAACCCTATAAGGGAATTAGTCATTTAAGGTATTATAAGGCTAATAGATGAACACTTACAAAAAAAGTAGAAATAAGATGACAGCAATCGAGCAGGCAGCAACACAGCAACACAACAAGATGATACCAATTGAAGTAACTTGGTGGTACTGATGACTTTAACACCAAGGTTTTGGAAGAAAGATTGGTTAAAGCACAAGTCATGTTTTAAGAGGGTAACTCATCCATGCAACATGAGCAATCCAATGACGGTAATACAACACGACGCAACGATGAATAGCGACATGGGCAAGAAACGCAAGGAGCAATAACAACGAGAGTCTTTGAGATTAGCTTCAACGGCGTTGGTCATTAGTGATTAGCTTCGGCGGACTCGTTTTTTTAGGGTTCCCACAGCAGAAATCCCTTTTCCTTTGTGACTATTCTTTACTTTTCCTAATTGAACCGGTTATGACGTACGATAATAACATTTTTTTAATTTTTAAATAATTTGTTACATTAATCTTTTTTTTTGGCCAAGTTGAATGAATTTTATTTATACTAACTGTTTTATTAATTTTTTAATAATCTAATTTTAGAATAAATATTTTTTTATTATAATAAATATATTCTATGATGTTTTTAGGGAAAATTGCCGCTTCTTTTTTGTTAAAAATTTTATGCAACATCTGAAAAATGTACCTTTTTGGCAGGAGTATTGTAACAATTTAAAATTGTTCCCATAAGTATTTAAGGGGACATTTATACGTTATTGTCAAAGATAAAATAAGAAAACGCTTGAAAATTGTTCCTAGAAGTATTTTAGGGAACATTTGTGACATGTTGCGAGATTTGTCTCGGCAACAGCAAAAAGTGTTGCCTAATTTAATTTTAGACAACAATTTACACATGTTGCATAAAAAAGTGTTGCTAGAAGCTATAAATGTTGTAGTGTATGTTGAGTACGTTGTGTTGTTATTTTCTCTGTGATTTATCAGCGATGTATATATTGTTGTTGTTGCGTGCGAAGTTGTAGGATGTTTCAGTGACGATGTTTACCTTTATTTATTGGATAAAGAAATTTTGGTGATATAGGCTTATGCCTGGCGACGTGGATTTGTTGTTTATGTGGTGTGACACGCACTATCGAGTTGCATTACATTGCATATTTTAGCGACGGGATGGATTGGCAACTGTGACGTAAACTTATGCCTGTTGAAATGCCTCTAATTATTGGCAATTGGCGATGGGGGCTGAAGCCTTGGGTACCACATGCATATTGCATATGTCGTGTCTCATTCATTGATTTGTTGTGACGTTTTGTGAAATATTGTGATTTTATTTTTAAATAATTTTGGTGGAAATTGTGAATTGAGATATATTATAACTTGAACCGTAATATACTTTTTATCATGATTTCGTTTATATTGTTTGATATCTCACCCTTTACTTGTTTTCGCAGTTGCCTATATATTGGTAACGTGCAGATAATGATTGTGAATGAAGACTTTGTTGTCGTGAGTTCGAGTCGGTTGTCGCTCTGATACGTAGCACTCGGGGGGAAAAGCGAATATTTTCTTTAATTGTTCAATTTCTGAATTTTCATTATGTTTTGGTTTGGTTTATACATTAATGTTAAATTGGGGAAGATGCTATGATGATGATACTAAAGTTTGGTGAAGTTTTATGAATTCCGCTGCGAAGTTATTTTAATTGATGAAGTGTTTTGAGGATTAATTTAATTGTCCGTTTATGTTAATGTGTTATGTATCCGTGTGAAAATAAGTAAACTGTGAATGATTTAAATGACGAAATGTAATATCCCAATGTGTATTGTTTTCGTGAATTTTTATACTCTGATTTTCCGCACAACTTATCGGGTAGATTTGGGGTGTTACAAGAGGTAGATGTAGGAGAGGAGAGTCGAAGGGAGGGGATATTTATAATGAAATGTGTTTGGTTTAATTTTTAGGAGGGGAGAGTAGGGGAGGGGAGCAAAATCCCTCCAAATCACACTTTTTGTGTCCCCCCGAATCGGGGGGATTCAGAGGGGAGGGGAGGGAATGCGAATTTTTATATTTATTAAATTAATTTATTTACTGAAATATTATCAGTTTTATTTTTATTATTTTCTTTCATGTTCCTGCTTTTCTTTTTTGTAATTTTTCTTTATTATTGTGAGATATTGGATCGAACTCTAGTATGGTCGAAGGGTAGCTTCTTGGTTCGACAGGATTAAGCATGTAGTCGAAGGTTGTTCACATGCTTGTGTCGAAGATGCTAGGGTCGTTAGCATGTTAAATTTGGTTTTAGTGTTTAAACCCTAATTTGTTAAGTTAGCTTGTTTATTAAGTTGACTTGTGTAATGGGCCTTGTGGAAAAAGCCCATTAGTTGGTGTCATACCCCAAAATTTGCCCACATTTTCAAAAAAAAAAAAGAAAAAAAATTCGAAATTATTTTCAAAATTGGATTTTTATAAAATCTTGGATTCATTTACATTGACATCCTGAATTTTATAAATATCCAATTTAAAGTCTATTTTAAAATATAATAGTTTACTCTTAAATTGTTATATTTTAAATAGCAAAATGTTGATTGATGTTTCTTAAACTTTCAATTGGCTTTTTATTTCGAATAAGTAATATAGCACAATTGGTAAGGAAGTAAAGTTTGCAAGTATAGGGTCGCAGGTTCGAATCTCACTTCTAACATTTTTCTTTTTATTTGCTTCTAACTTTAGTTTTAATTTTATTTTCATTTTACATTCAAAAATCACAAAAAATGGCTCTTTTATTATTTTAATTTTTAATTTTCGTATTTATTATTTAAGCTTTTTTAAAATATATTTTTTTCAAATTTTTTATTTTTATTCATAAAATAATAAAAAAAAAAAAAAAAAAATAGATTAGCTTTTCTTACCTTTTTATTATGTTTTTCTATTAGTTTAATAATTTTTAGTTTAATAATTTTCTATTATTTTTAATTCTCATTTTTATAGTTATTATTGTCATTTTTTTAGATTAGATTTATATTTCTTTCTATAGTGTCTTTTGATTCGTATTATTACTATTGTATTATGTTTTTGATTTTTTTTTTTATTATAGTTAATATTTAGTCATTAGGAATATCAAGAGTTATTATTGTCATAAAATCAAAAAGAAGAAAGAATCAAATCATGAAAGTTTTTAAACAAGAGCAGTACTATATGGTGCGAAAAACATTTTCACGAAATTTCACGAAGCGGCACATGTGTTCGGAAATTGGCTACACTTTTGAAACATTGCTACTTGTAATTATTTTTTAATAAATAACAAACTAGATAAGTGGTATGATATGTATAATCATGGATTTGCAATGTATCTCATCACTTTTTTCTATGCGGTTATTTTCATCTACTCTTTTGACATCTGTATTGTGTTTCTTTATAGGAGTATTGTTATTGGCAATGATGTAATTAATTATATCTTGCATTCATATGGTTCTACAATGAAGTGAAAGTGAGAGTAATTGAGCTTTGTAACAATATTCGTATGGTTTTCACAAATTTCTGTTCGTGCTATTAAGCATTTTCCTTTAAACAATACAAGACAAGTGAATGACAAGAATCATCAAAATATTGAAGGGAATTAATCACGGGGACAAGGTTCTTGATGTCAATAACTTGGTTTGTTTAATTCCATTTGTGACTGAGTTTTAAGACTATAAGAAGGAGTTGCAAAATAATCTGAAAGGGGACCAATTCCACTCACTAACCTCTCCCACGTACACCCTGTATTCACCTACTACCAACATTTAGTATTCACATCTAACAATTTCACAGTTTCTGCTCTAATTTTTCCACGCCTTCTCAGCTCCCTAAACAATTTTTTTTTTACACTAACTACATATCCAATCCTCATCACCCTCATATTACTATCAACCTTCAAATTCATCTCACTCAATAAACAACAATATCTCTCATCATTCTTTAAATAATTTATATCCAGTCAAAACAACAATTAAAGCAAAAGACACAAATATAACTTGTACAAATTATTTTGTTTCCTTTTCTTGTTGTTGCAGAAAATAGAAGAAAAAGAAGAAACCGATCCGACCACCTCACCGATCCGCCAACGCCCCTGTCATCATCGTCTAGAGAAAATTGGTTTAAGTTATGAGATGGGTTGTGTTTTGAAGAGCAGGATCTAAAAATATGTATGCTTATGCTTCTTGTTGTGTGGATGTGAGAGGAAGAGGAAAAGAAAGTGGTTACCAAGAAAAGGATAATATCCTGATGAATGAAACAAGGGCTGCGCCCTATAACATCCACCCATTTTATTTTATTTTTTTTAATTTTTTTTAACATTTTTAATTGCTTAGTTTAATTATGGGTTTAGTGGTTCTATCATTTCATTTTACTGAGTAAATCCCAATTTTAACTTAACACAAAAATAACATAACATGTCCTTTAATCTAATTAGTTTAGTTAGGTTATTATTTAATTAAATTATTTAAATTAATTTGTGAATATTTTAACGAAACTTGTGTATACATTTTTTATATGAATCTTGTAAATAAATCTTACCCTGGTATATAATCCACATTGCACATTTACATAAATCACTAATCAAAAATAAAATACAAAGTATTTTGTCTAGTTTAAATTAGTTAGATTTTTATTTCTTATATAAAAAAATCTTATTGTAGTTTATTTTCTCTTTAAAATTCAATATTCATTTTTTTTATTTAATTGTTAATATTTTTTTATTATCTCTCATATACCATTTTTTATACATATTTGTATTAACTTTTTTTTTTTATTGCGAGGTACCACACTTGAGACTCTGGATATTTACCTGCTGCATATATTTGTCTATTTATTTTCTCGTATATTTTTAAATATTATGTATCTGCTCATGGTTTGTAATAGTTTTAATTAGGATTTTAATTCCTGCACCTCCTATTATGTATCTCTCCCGAAGCCATGTAATAGTGTAGGAACCTTTACCTTTCCGCACTTTATTTTCTGTACATATTTAACTGCTAGTAATTAGGATTGTATGGCAAGATAACGGAATCAAACGCTAGCTAACCTAAAATACAAGATTAAATTATAATCGAATCCAACACACTTGCACTCACTCACCCTTAAGGTACGCCCCTCTTGGTTGCCTTCGATTAAAGGTCGTATCCCTCGAACGTAGAGGTACCAATTAGCAAAGTCCCCCGATTTAAAGATCATTGCAAAGATCATAAGTCCCTCGATGACCCGCGATGTCGCCTCGATAATATGATCTAGTCCCTCGAGTGGTTGCCTACAAAACAATGATTGTCCCTTCGAATATTGCTAAAGGTAC
Source organism: Vicia villosa (assembly GCF_029867415.1). Taxonomy (NCBI): domain Eukaryota; kingdom Viridiplantae; phylum Streptophyta; class Magnoliopsida; order Fabales; family Fabaceae; genus Vicia; species Vicia villosa. The sequence goes on along the minus strand of NC_081181.1, from coordinate 227,853,215 downwards.
CTCTACCTGTTGCCTTCAACGACCATACGATGACCCTTCGATGTCCCGAATACGTCCAATATAACAAGGATTTCCTGCTTCTATATAGTATGGATAATCCTGGGAATCGTAAAAAGCATAGAAAAAGACTAGTTAATTAGGGTAGTTCTCGTAACCTGCCTAGCTCAATAAAAAACATCTTTTCAAAAACTTTTTCAAAGGCGAAGGCTACGCATTTACGCTAAAGTCCTTACGTCCCTCTTTAATTCAAAACAAACAAAACATGAGCTAAGCAAGTTAAGAGCCCGTAGAAAACTACGGATGAAAAGGGTGCTTGCACCTTCCCTTTTCATAACTTACCCCCCGAGCCCGTTTCTTTTAAAAAAGGGTCTTTTTCTGTACTTTTTACCCTTCCTAACATTGGACAAAATAAAAGTCGGTGGCGACTCTTGCTCACCGCAACATCTGTTGCTTATAAAAATAAAAGTCAGTTCACCGAGTTACAGAACTGGCGACTCTGCTGGGGATTTCTTTAAGAGGGGTTTACCTTAGGGCTTAGATCATTAATTTGTTTGTTTGTTTGTTTGTTTTACTTTTCATGGTTGCTTGGGAAATAAATGAAGGATGAATCCTATACCTGGATTCAAGTACACTTAAGATAGGAGTGGCATAGTCATGGCGACCTCTTTCACATATGTGGGAGATGAGTCAATATGAAGTTCACGCTTGAGTTAGGACTCCATAGATATATGCACACCTTTCTCAAATGAGGGAGGTCTATGTATGTAACTTTGGGTGCGCCGGAGCTCAAGGACCTTTAGTTACCCTTTAACCCATCTTGGCCTTTAGGAACGTAGTGGGGGGACTACTCTTGAAAAATGTTGAGAACTAGTCGCTACCCGATGCTACAATTCAGATAGGTCCTCTGTCAAAGTATCATTGCATGGTGCAAATGCATCATGTCCGAGGGTGCTTTAGAAGGGCTGACAATTCTGAATAACCTGGTAGAACCTGTTGCTGATTTCATCTCATCCTTAGAAGTACCTATTGGGGAAGGGTAATCACCTGGTCATACTCCATGCAAGCTGTAAACCTAAGGACTCTTGTGTGACATGTTTGTTATTTAACCACTTGATCTCCTTGCAGGTTTTGTTTGTAGGACTTACTTGTCCGTACTATCCTATGCTTTTACATAACATGCTGACTAACCTTTTTCAGGGATCTTAGGTATTTAGGACGCATAATTCCCAGGAACTGTTATGGAAGGACTATCAAGAGCCTAAATTTCTATCAAGGGGCAAGAGGATTTGTTTTCCTCTAGCCAGATGCTTTTCAAACTCAAAAATGCAGTAAACTTCTGTCAAGGGGCAAGAGGATTTATTTTCCTCTAGCCAGATGCCTTCAAACTCAAGGGTATAGTTCCTATCAAGGGGAAAGAGGATTTATTTTCCTTTAGCCATATGCCTTTAAACTCAAAAGTAACGTACCCCGAATCAGAGGCTATGACCCACTGGACATGGTGAGCTTGATTCTTATAGAAGGACGTCCAAGTATGCAAAGTCAAAGTTCTTCAGACAAAGCTGCTACCAACGGACAAGCTTCTCATCTTCTTACTATTTTATTCTCCCTAGAGCTGGACACTTGCAACTCTTGTGTGACTTCGTCAAAATCTTCTTCCTAGAAGTAATCTAGAGTAATCTGCAGTTTCAGATACTAGCAATTGGTTTGTCTCCCGCCCTGAGGCACTTGACCATTCGATTGATGATTGTCATCCGATCCAAGACAAGGTTCAAGACTTGATTGATGCAAAGGTCATCACATTCACACCTACAATCCAGATTTGAAGTTCTCCTTCGACTCAACAGATCTTCTGAAGCAATAAGTCCATACGGAGAAAATCTCCTCAACTCTGACAATCTCTACATCATCATGCATGTTCATACGTAGTCTTTCTTGTTTTGATTCAATACTGTTTATATGCAATACTTGTTTGTTTTTGAACTATAATAATGATGCATTGAATATGTTTGTCTTGAAAAAATTCATTCGCTCTCGCTCTAATATGTTTTTATTTGCTTGTGATACCAAACTCTCAGTGATAAAGCATGATGACTCTGAAGGGAGAATGACGAACGCATAATACCAATAATCTCAAATAGTGTGCTTTCGAGTAAAACCCTGTTGATGATGTACAGGCACTGTTTCAAATTCCCAAACACTGGAGATATAAGGAAGTTAATCCCTTTCCAACCCCTTTGAGCCTGGAAGTAGGAGTTTCTTTTCTATACGAAAAAACCCTCACATTTAACCTAGGGGCAGGGTAGTGTTCAGTTAACCTGATTGAGTGTTTAAAATTCAGTAGGAGCTCGCATCTAAGGATACAACAATGGTTATCCTTCAAAAGGTTGAGGAAAAGTCGAGACCACAATGGTCATCTCTCGCAATAGGAGGTTAAAATATGACGATACAACAACGACTATCATGCGTCAGCCAAGAAATGAGGCAGTCATTATCTCTCTAACGCATCAAAGACATCTTAGGATCATACGACTTATTCAAAAAAAAAAAAAAAAAGGAAAAAAAGAGGAGAAAATAAAGCCTGCTAAGTCAATAACTTGAGAACAAATGACTAAGGCAAAAGTTAGGGCATCCCGCTGGACTTCAAACTCAGAATTCAAAAGAATTTGTCCAGGCAAAAGTTAGGGAAACAAAAAAGATCCTCAACAAAAGGGGCAAATTCGTGTGTCTATAAATTCAAGATCGTGTGATCAGACGCCAAGAATAAAAGGTAAGTGACTGTCATGTCCAAACACCTTGTCGATTCCTTAATCGTCTCAAACTCCTCTTGAAGGATGAATGCTCGCGTCGAGTTAACTGAACTTAGGTTGGAGAACATCACGAAGGGGGTGGGCACCAATAAAATTTTGAGCCTATATATCTTTTTTTTTCTAAAACCATTAACCTGGCCACGTTACAACCCTCAAAAGTCCTAATTGAAGCAGGGTTAATTCGAAAGCATACTGTAACGAGGATACGGTAAACCGACTCCTAGGAGTTTTGCTAAACGCTTGAGTTGGTATCACACCATCTTTCAAAAAAAAATCGATGTTTTGACATCCTTTCAAAAAAATATTTCTTTTAAACTTCAAGACAAACATGAACTTTGCATTAGATTTATATTTCTCATACTAAACATTCTTTGCATATGAACAAGTACTTGACACCAGGAAAACTTCCATCATGAGCTGCAGATGAAAAGTTTAACCCTCTCAAGGGACAAGTTGTCTTCGGAACTCCGTTGAGTTCGAGCATGAACATCTCAAATTATAATCACCCTCAGGGTTACAAAAACGGTTGAAATACCCCATGGACTAAGCGTTCAGATATTCGGGGCAATCAAGCCAAGATTCAAAGGATCTCTCAAAACTGCTGAAATTACCAGGAGCCTTCACCCAAGCACAACTAGAATTACCTCCAACCCTGATCAACCAGAGGCATGATTCCTAAGTTCATGATACAGGGGCATGTTTCTTATGATAGCACGAATATCAGAAAGTCCCCCGATAGATAAAGCTGCAGAGACGTCTCGTACGCCCGGCTCAGTCAGTCAAAAGCTTGTATATACAAGGGGCATGACATATCTCATTCATCAGGGGCAATCAAGTCAAGATTCCGAGAATCTCTCAAAGATGCAAAAAACAATCAGGGGCATGTATCCAAGTAAATCTTAGTCTATTTCCAATCAACATGGGGCATTGTCCTGGGCCAATGATTACGAGGGGCATGACGCCCATAGTGCACATCTCATAAAGTCCTCGCGAGGCGAATCTTTCCGAAGTCCCTACTAACTGGGGCAAATCTATGCAAGTCCAGTTTGACAGCTTGATCAATACTCAGTAGGGTGTCCTAAATCGAATGGTAGTTACTACAATATTGGGGGCAATTTTCAAGACACCCATGTCTCCCCACAGAGCCGGGTTCACAAGATCATATCCCCACAGAGTAATCCTCAAAGAAGATATCTTTGAACATACTCGTCCCGACAAAGACATGGCTCCCCACTAGAGTTTACATCTTCAACACCACCGGTTCTCCGACACGTTGCTCTTCTCCAACATGGCTTACTAATATCTTTATCTCCATTCAGGGTACATCAAGTTACTGGTTATCCCCAAGCAAGAATCATAAATTCCCAGCTGAGCATCTTCAAAACAAGATCAGACATCAAAACCACAAAGGCATAGAGATTTATTTTCTCAATAAAGACAACATAAATCATATTCACATATCATATGGCATAAACATATTCATACATTGCATACATTACCTCATAATGAATTCATCCATAACATACAAAGTTTCTCTTTTATTCTGAGGGAATCATTACATAATACATGCATCATGACATTGCATAACTATACCTATTGCAGGATACAGGCACAGACAAATGAACAAAATCTCCAACTTTCCAAGATCTAATTCAGCTACTACGAATAGTACTGACACGGTCAACACTCGATCTAATTCATTTACCACGAACGGTAATGACACGGTCATTTTCAAAGATCTAATTCAGTTACTACGAACGGTACTGACACGGTCAACACTCAGAGATCTAATTCTATCATCACGAACGGTGTAGACACGATCAATGACAAACTAAGCCTAATTCAGCTACTACGAATAGTACTGACACGGTCAACGCTCGAAGATCTAATTCATTTACCATGAACGGTAATGACACGATCACTTTCAAAGATCTAATTCAGTTACTACGAACGGTACTGACACGGTCAACGCTCGAAGATCTAATTCATTTACCACGAACGGTAATGACACGATCACTTTCAAAGATCTAATTCAGTTACTACGAACGGTACTGACACGGTCAACTCCCAGAGATCTAATTCTATCATCACGAACGGTGTAGACACGATCACTGACCTTCCCAGTCTAATTCAGTTACTACGAACGGTACTGACACGACAAGAGAATCTAATTCTATCATCACGAACGATGTAGACACGATTATCTCTCTAAGATCTAATTCGGTTACTACGAACGGTGCTGACACGATCGACCTTTAAAGAGATCTAATTCTATCATCACGAACGAGGTAGACACGATCATCTTTTCGAGATCTAATTCAAGTATTACGAACGGTACTGACACGATCAATTCTCAAAGATCTAATTCTTTTACTACGAACAGTAATGACACGATCAACCATCAAACAACTACTTCTCAACACTTCAAGTTCAGATATAGTCTAACGTGAGACTCATTCTGACGTTCAAAAACTTATCAAGACAGGTGGCATCTTCAAGCCCATCTCCGCTAAAAACCCCTACATCCGCAAGGGCAAATTTCTTGGTATTCTAGTGTTCAATCCTCTTCCACCTTCAGATTCCGACTGGCACACAAGCCAATCTACATCCTCAGGTTTAAGAAGATTGAACAGGGGCAGCTGTCATACCCCAAAATTTGCCCACATTTTCAAAAAAAAAAAAAGAAAAAAAATTCGAAATTATTTTCAAAATTGGATTTTTATAAAATCTTGGATTCATTTACATTGACATCCTGAATTTTATAAATATCCAATTTAAAGTCTATTTTAAAATATAATAGTTTACTCTTAAATTGTTATATTTTAAATAGCAAAATGTTGATTGATGTTTCTTAAACTTTCAATTGGCTTTTTATTTCGAATAAGTAATATAGCACAATTGGTAAGGAAGTAAAGTTTGCAAGTATAGGGTTCCAGGTTCGAATCTCACTTCTAACATTTTTCTTTTTATTTGCTTCTAACTTTAGTTTTAATTTTATTTTCATTTTACATTCAAAAATCACAAAAAATGGCTCTTTTATTATTTTAATTTTTAATTTTCGTATTTATTATTTAAGCTTTTTTAAAATATATTTTTTTCAAATTTTTTATTTTTATTCATAAAATAATAAAAAAAAATAAAAAAAAAAATAGATTAGCTTTTCTTACCTTTTTATTATGTTTTTCTATTAGTTTAATAATTTTTAGTTTAATAATTTTCTATTATTTTTAATTCTCATTTTTATAGTTATTATTGTCATTTTTTTAGATTAGATTTATATTTCTTTCTATAGTGTCTTTTGATTCGTATTATTACTATTGTATTATGTTTGATCGTACCTGATCAGAAGAATCGTCGTAGGCTGCTCGGACTGGATCTTCTAGGAAGGAGGAGGAGGGGGGTGTACCTGCAAGGTACTCCAATGCCAAAGTAAGTTGACGAGCAAAGGAGCGCAAGTATTAGCTAAGAGTGAGTAAGAATTGAATACCTGACCCTCTAGTCAAAGAGGGTATATATAGCCCCCAGCGCTGGGCCATGATCTCGCTATTGGGTTGGATCCCCAAGCCCAACTAGGAGACTGCCAGGTTTCCTGAGCGGAAATATCGGAGGTGCGTGTACGCCCTCTGTCCTGGTTAACCGCTCCGAAGTCCAAGGGAAGACGCGGTCTTTTAGGAGCCACGTGGGATCCTAGTTACTCGGAGGGTTGGATATGAAAGAGCCCTGCGCGGAGCAGGGTCCTCGGCAAGGATGACGTCCGGGGGAGAGTTAACGCCGAGCGCGGTCGTCTGCTCCGGGTAGGGTGTTAGTGCCGAGCAAGGCGTGTCGGAAGGCCATGAACTATTCATGGGCCTCCGAGGCTTATTGGGCCGAAAGCGGTGTTGGGCCTAGCCTTGGCCCAGTCCAGAACAGGAGCCCCCCAAGTCGGAGTTTTCTGGTTAAGAAGCTGTGACTTTGCTTCTACGCTCGGACCCCCATTTCTCGTGATTGCTCGGTGGATCGGTCCTCGTTACATATACGCGCTCGGAGGAAAATCCAGTGGTGGGCGAAACGTCGCGCGTGGGAACCACGCGCTGACGTGGCATAGGCATTGATGGCCTAGGGTCTAGGAGGCGGCGCCTGTCAGGAGAGGTGACGCTTCGCCTTCCGAGCCTTTTTCCTATAAAAGGGGGCGAATTCTCTCATAAGGGAGTTTTCCTTTCTCTGTTTATCTGCTCGGCTTCGATCAAGGGTTCCTCGGAGAATAATTTCCCAGCTCGTTCATCATATCAAGATCGTTGCTTAGCGAAGGATTCTCCCCGGCCATCCACATCATGTCTGCAAGTAAGTTCGTTTAGCCTGTCGTTGCTTTACTATTTTTCATAGGATTTGTGTTTCGCTTTCGAGGTCTTCGCCATCGTTATCCTCCCCGGGTTATCTAAGCGATGCCCGGGGGTCAGCGTGGGTTGGCAGGCCGGAGTACGTTGGCGTTAAACTGCTTAAGATAAGCTTTCCCGTTGTCGTGTCATTTGTGAGTCCTCGGCTGACGAGCGTTGTTCCTCGATGGGGGTTTGGCCGGGGGCTCTGCTGCTCCTGCTCTACCCTTTCGCTTGCCTTGCGGTGGAAGGGTGGATTTGATGGACTATCGAATTCACTTCTCCCTTCTGCGTGCAGGTGAATCAGATTCGAGTGCTACCTCAAGATCCGGCTCGGACACCGACTCGACGACCAGTGACTCCGACAGCTCGACGGCAACTAGTTCCGACGTCGAAATTATTGAGGAAGGTGGCACTCCCTCGGCCGAAGGCGCTCACACGGGATCTCCTGGTTCGGATGCCGAGGGAGGGGTTTCCCCTATGCCGTTATTCAGTTATGAACATATCGTTGCGCCCGATTGGATAGCCGAGGAGGCTCTGTCCGTTGTTTCTCGGTACACCGGGTCTCTGGATGGGGCGTTTACAGAAATTGAGGTTCTGGGGGAAGGAGATCCGCCCAATTATCAAATAGGTTGCCCGTCTCCGGACGAACGCATATGCTCTCGGTTTGCCGGGGACGGATTTGCGATGTACGATTACGTGTTTAGGGAGCTCGGCTTCCGGTTACCTTTCTCTGATTTTCAGGTTTCAGTTATGGCGTTTCTATCTCTGGCGCCGTCCCAAATTCATCCGAATGCTTTTGCTTTTATGCGGGCATTTGAGATTGTTTGTGATTATTTGGGTATAGGCGCAACGTCTGCGTTGTTCGGAAGATGTTTTCGTGTTCAACGGCAGGCGTCAAACGGGCGGTACAGCTGGGTTTCGTTCAGGAACGCCGAGCGTAAACTCTTCGGAATGTATACTGATTCCGTGAAGGGTTTTAAGGATCGATACTTCGTTGTCCGCCCCCTAAGTCCAACGGCCTACTCTTCGGTGTCGGATATGGTGGCCGAGCGGGATGCCGAGGGGGAGATAGTGAGGGATGAATATGGGCAGGAAGTAAGGGAGTTCTGCACGACGTTTCCGTTTTTCTGGTGGAAGGGTCATTTTGCGTCTCCTCCGAAATACTACGCTTGGGAGGACGATGATTTGGATGATCAAGACCGGGAGTCATACTCGGTCCTCTGCAAATACGTAGATAGCTTTACCATGTCTCGTTGGGTGACGAGGAATGGAGATCCCATATTGAACGAGGACGGGGTGCCGATCACGGAGCAGCGGCCTATTAATACCAAGGCTTTGCTAGCTTGTCGGACTCCCGAGGAGACCTGGGCGTTGTTAGGTTGTGTCCATTCCCCTTGCTTTGTGATCTCTGTCCGGTATTTTGCTAACTTGTTTATTTTTCTTTGCAGAGGCTATGCCGGAGAAGGAGGATAATATCCTGAAACAGGCATTGGATGCGAGGAAGAATCAGAAGAAGAAGAACCAGGGAACCGGAGCTGGAGAGAACTCAGGCTCGGCAGGCTCTCCTCACAAGATTCATGTCGACGAGAGGTTATCCAAGAGATCTCGTCCTTCCGAGGGGGGACGTCCAGATCAGTCGAACCTAGGTCCCGGGCGTGCCTTCGTGTTGCCTTCTTGCTACAAGGATGGAGGCTATTTCGAGAAGTTCCCCTTGGTTACCTCACCGGACGAAGCTCGTCGGATCAGTGATATGGACCCCCCGTCCCTTCAGAAACAGTTGGCGTGCGACAGTGCCGCCGTGGTGAGGGTCTTGGAGATGGCCCAAGTGTTGGCCAGTGGAGGTTCGGGCTCGACCGAGGCCCTGAAGGAGGCCGAGGCGGCTAAGAAGGTGGCCGAGGACAAGGTGAAGGCCATGGAGACCGAGCGCAAGGAGTTGAGGAAGAAGGTCGACGCGGCCCTGAAGCAGAAAGACGCGGAGGTTGCGGCTGAGAAGAAGAAGCTGGCTGACCTTCGACTTGAATGGGCTCCCTCGGCTGACGAGTCGCCGGATGTGGCAGCTCTAAAGTCTAGGGCTGAGTTTGTGGAGAAGATAGAAAGCCTGAAGATAAGCCTGGCCGACATGGCCGACGTCGGTTTCGAGCGTGCTCTTAACCAGCCGAGGCTTCTGAACCCTGGTCTGAAGGAGGATAATGTCGGGCTCTCTTCGAGGATCGTGGATGGCGTGTTGGTGCCTGAGTCCCCGGGGAGCGAAGAGTAGAAAGTGTAGTTCCGGGCCTGCGTGTCCGTCTTTCTCGGCCTGCGTGCCATTCTTTTTGTTGGGCTATGCCCGGATTACTTTTGGGGGCCTGCGTGCCCGTCATTTTGTTTGTAACCTTTGGATATCGTCGACCAAGTTGGTCGGCAATTTTAATGTTTTATAATTCTGCTTGCTTATATCTGTTTATCTGCACTTTCGGTGTTATCGTTGTATGCTTGTTCTTTTTGATAACTTTCCTGCTGTGCTCGTATGACGAGATATTTCCCCTATACTTAGAGTATTTTGCGACTGTTCTAGGTAATTGACGACTTATGCTCGGGTACGCCGGATAGTCACCTGTATACTTGTGATATTATTGATTTTGTGGACTGTGCTCGGCCTAGATTGATTGCCCGGGCGTGTTGAGTACGGGCCGGGTGCGCAGAGCAGGTATGCGCTTTTAGCGAGCGCGAGACCGCGGTTGTGGCCAAGCGTTTGCGGCGTGAACGATCCCATCGCGAGCTGGGGTTCTGCCATGCAGGTACTTCCTCGGGGGGTCTAGGTGTAGAATCCGCCGAGGGGTCGGTCCATCCATCCGACGGGAGGAATCGACCGTTGCTGTCGTGGAATACTCACGTCCGTACCGACGACGTGGATCCGTGCCCGTCTGTTACCTGAGTTTGGGCCAGAGGTCGGGCGTTTTAGCTTATGTTTAGCTATAATAACGTCTGAGTTTTTCAGCATTCCAGGGTCGAGCAAGTTTCTCCCCGAGAAGATTCTCGAGGTAGTAGGCGCCGTTCTCGGTTTTGTCGTAAACTCGGTACGGGCCTTCCCAGTTTGGGGCTAGTTTGCCCTCGCGCGAGTCTTTCATGTTTCTGCGAAGCACTAGGGCGCCGATTTCGAATTCACGCTTTATAACTTTGGTGTTATGGCGAAGAGCTATTTGCTGTTTTAGTTTAGCTTCTCGGAGGGCCGACCCTGCTCGGATCTCTTCTACCATATCGAGTTCTTCCCTCATGGCCTCGTCGTTAAGTTCTTCCTCGAGGGGGAATTCGGTGCGCCGAGAAGGCTCTCGGATTTCTACAGGAATTACGGCTTCGGTGCCGTAGGTTAGTCGGAAAGGAGTCTCGCCTGTGCTCGAATGGGGCGTCGTCCTATACGCCCAGAGTACACTATGTAGCTCTTCGACCCAAGCTTTTTTGGCTTCGCCGAGTCTTCTCTTTAATCCTCGGAGGATGACTCGGTTGGCTGCCTCGGCCTGCCCGTTCGTCTGAGGGTGCTCGACTGAGGTGAAGTGTTGCTTCGTGCCAAGCTTGGCCACAAACTCTTGGAATTTTTTGTTAGTGAACTGGGTGCCATTGTCGGTGATTATGGCCTGAGGGACCCCGAACCGGGCAAGTATGTTTCGTTTGTAGAAACGGAGCACGTTTTGAGATGTGATCTTGGCAAGCGCCTCGGCTTCTATCCATTTCGTGAAGTAATCGACGGCGACCACGAGATATTTATTTTGGTACGAGCCGACCGGGAACGGTCCGAGGAGGTCCATTCCCCAGGTGGAAAAAGGCCAAGGGGAGGAGAGGGATTTTAGCTCGTTGGGGGGAGCTAGGTGCATGTCGGCATGCCGCTGACATCTGTCGCATTTCTGAACATGCTCCTTGGCGTCCTGCTGCATGGTCGGCCAATAATAGCCGGCTCTGAGGGCTTTCCTCGCCAGAGATCGGCCGCCGAGATGCTGGCCGTTAATCCCTTCGTGAAGCTCTTGCAGTACTTCCATTGCCTGCGAGCCGTCGATGCATTTGAGAAGGGGAATGGAGAAGCCGCGCCGATAGAGTTTATTTTCGATGACCGTGTACGAGCAGGCTCTCCTCTTAATGGCTGAAGCTTCCTTCGGATCATCGGGGAGCTCGTCGTTCATGAGGTATTTGTATACCGGAGTCATCCAGCAATGGGCGTCTCCGATGGCAAATACTTGTATGGTCTACGCGTTTTTGCCTACGCTTGGATCGGACAAGATTTCTTGTATCACCGACTTGTTCCCTCCCTTCTTTCTTGTGCTTGCGAGCTTGGATAAGAGGTCGGCCCTCGAGTTGTGTTCCCGAGGGATGTGTGCGACGTCTGCCTTTGTGAATCCTTTCATCTTTTCTTTGACGAGCGATAGATATTCGGCTAGCGTGTCGTTTTTGGCTTGGTAATCGCCGCTAACTTGGGACGCGACCAGTTGAGAGTCGGTATAAATCATGACTTCCCGAGCGCCCACGTCCTCGGCGAGGCGTAGGCCCGCTAGGAGGGCTTCGTACTCGGCCTGGTTGTTCGATGTGGTGAAGGATAGGACTAAGGATACTTCGATGACGAGTCCATCGTCGTTTTCCAAGATGATACCGGCCCCGCTGCCCGCGTGGCTTGAGGCGCCATCGACGTAGATGGTCCACTTTTTCTCGGTGGGTGTTGGGGAGTTGGAGATCGTCGTCATTTCGGCCACGAAGTCGGCGAGTGCTTGGGCTTTTAACGCTTTCCTGCCCTCGTATTGTATGTCAAATTCGGACAGTTCGAGAGACCATTTCAGCATTCTCCCGGCCATGTCTGGTCGGCTGAGAAGTTGCTTGATCGGTTGGTCTGTCCGGACGATGATAGTGTGGGCGAGGAAGTAGTACCTCAGTCTTCTGGCGGCCGTTATTAGGGCCAGTGCGATTTTTTCTATCTGTTGATATCGGACCTCGGGCCCTTGTAGGGCTTTGCTAGTGAAATACACTGGCTTCTGCCCGTCTTCCGTTTCTCGGATCAGGGCTGCGCTGGCCGCCTCGCCTGAAACGGCCAAGTAGAGATAGAGAACCTCGTTGCTGTCTGGTCGGGATAGCACCGGGGGTTTGGAGAGCACTTGTTTGAGGTGGGATAACGCTCGTTCGCATTCCTCGGACCACTCGAAAGCTGCTTCTTTCCGAAGAAGCTTAAAGAATGGAAGTGCATGCTGGGCGGATTTCGCGATGAAGCGGGATAATGTCGTGAGCATTCCGTTTAGTACTTGGATGGATTTTTTATTGGTGGGGGTAGGGAGGTCTGAGAATGCTCGGCACTTATCAGGGTTGGCTTCTATTCCTCGTTCTGTTAAGTAGAAACCGAGGAATTTGCCTGCCCGTACTCCGAAGGTACACTTCTCCGGATTGAAGCGCATCCTGCAGGACCTGGCCTGCTTGAAGACCCGCTCGAGATGTAGTGTGTGGTCGGAGTCTTCCCGAGATTTGACGATCATGTCGTCCATATACACCTCGAGTGTGTCGCCGATTTCTCCTCGGAAGACCTTGTTCATCATCCGCTGGTAGGTTGCCCCGGCGTTTTTGAGTCCGAAGGGCATTACGTTGTAGTAATAATTGCCCGATTCGGTCATGAAAGCCGTGCATTGCTTGTCGCATTTCGCCATGGGAATCTGGTTGTAACCAGAATAAGCGTCCATGAAGGACAACAGTTTATAGCCGGCCGAGTTGTCGACCAGTCTATCAATATTAGGTAAAGGGTAGGCGTCCTTTGGACATGCCCGGTTAACATCAGTATAATCAACACACATTCTCCATTTTCCATTAGATTTTTTAACAAGTACAACATTTGAGAGCCAAGTTGAATACTTGGCCTCGGAAATAAAATTTGCCTCTAGGAGGTCTTTTACAGCTTTCTCGGCAGCCTCCGCTTTCTCGGGAGACTGCCGACGCCTACGTTGTACTACGGCCTTGGCGGTCGGATTGATGGAGAGGTGGTGGCAGGCGACCTCAGGGTCGAGTCCGGGCATCTCTGCGGCGCTCCAGGCGAACAGGTCGGCATTGGCTCGAAGGCAGGCTACAAGTTGTTTCCTCGGTAGGTCAGGGATGCCTTTGCCAATCTTCACTGCTCTGTCGGGGTTGTCACCCAGGGGGATCAGCTCGAAATCTTCGTCGGGAACAGGCCGGACGGGATTCGATTGTGTTTCCTCCCCGGTCTTCAGTTCTTCTTGTGTGAACCTTGCATCGAGGTCGACTGAGCTGACGTTGGCCGTTGGAACCTGATCTTCCCGAGGATGCTTGTCTTCGGCTCTTGGTTTTTTGTTGGAGCTGGTTGGAGGAGCGATCAGCTCTAGTCCTTTGACGGATGCATCGAAGATCCTTCTCGCAGCTTCAATGTCGGCGTTGATGGTGGCCACTTTCCCTGTCCTCGTGTAGAACTTCATCTTCAGATGGACCGTGGAGGGCACGGCGGTTAGCTCGGCCAGTGTTGGGCGCCCGATGATGCAGTTGTACAATGTTTTGCAGTCGATTACCAGAAACCTGGTTTTGACTTGCCTGGACGCTTCCCCTTCCCCGAAGGTGACAATCAGCTCGACGTAGCCCCATGGTTTGGTGGTGGCTCCGTTAAAACCTTGGAGGTCGGAACCCACATAGGGGGTGAGGTGCGAGTCGTCCAGCTGAAGTGTTTGGAAGAGGTGGGAGTACATGATGTCAACTGAACTACCTTCGTCTACCAGGACCCGTCGAACATCGAAGTTCGCCATTCTGGCTCGGACGAGGAGGGGAATGGTGGCGTTTGGAGCTCCGCCGGGCAGTTCTTCGAGGTAGAAAGTGATCGGCTCTGACTTTCCTCGGAATTTCCGCAGAGTAGGGCCGAGATCGGCATTGGCGCTGAGTAGCTCGTCGAACTTTCTCTTGACTGAACTGACGGTGAGGGAGCCGGGGTCTCCGCCGTTGGAGATGACCATTGCGGTGGGGAAATGTTCCCAGGTGCTGAGAGCGGTCGTCACGCCGACCGAAGGGATGAAGTCTTCCGGTCGGGTTACGGACAGTGCGACTTGAAGCGGTCTGCTGTCTGGTGAGTTCCCCTCGTCAGAGTTTCGAGGGATGTCTCTTCTGGGGGGTTCTCCCTTCTTGGTGTATCTTGCCAGGTGGCCCTCTTTGATCAGGGTCTCTATGGCATCTTTGAGATTTATGCATTCGTCGGTCGTATGCCCGTGACTTTTGTGGTACTTGCAGTACTTGGACTTGTCCGTCCCCGGTCTGGTAGGATTTGACTTCGGGGGCCTGATGTTGGATTTCTTGAACTCGGCGTTCTGGCAGTCGGCCAGGATTTTCTCCCGGGAGGTGTTCAAGGGGGTGTAGTCGTTGAACCGCCCTGCCGGTCCTCGCCGTTCTTTTACATCTCGGGACCTGTCGTCCCTCCTTTTGTCTTGTCCTCGGCGGGGCCCTGGATCTTCGAGGTTTGAGCTGCGAGCGGCATCACTGCCCCTTGAGGCCTTGATCGCTGCTGCCTCGCCTTCCTCAAAGTCGATGAATGCCTTTGCTTTGCGAAGGAGGTCATTCATCGAGCGCGGCTTCTCAATCTTAATGGCTTTCTTGAAGTCACTGCCGGGGATAAGTCCTCGCTCTAGGATGTACCTCTTCATGTAGTCGGCCGTCTGCACTTGGACGGCCTCCTTGTTGAATCTTTCAAGGTAGTCCCGAAGAGGTTCGTTGAGTCCTTGTACCACGGCCTCGAGATTGGCTTCCGATTTCGGTTGTCGTCGGGAGGCTGTGAAGTGGCTCAAGAAGAGTTCTTTGAGCTCGGTCCATGAATGGATGGAGTTCGGAGGGAGGTTCCTGTACCAGTTCATCGCTCCCTTCCTGAGGGTGGTTGGGAAGATGCGGCACTTGATCGAGCCTCTGACGACGTGATAGTCCATGACCGCTTCGATGCTCCGAATATGGTCGTCGGGATCAGTGGTCCCGTCGTATTGGTCCAACATCGGCGGTTTTTCCATCCCCCGAGGGAGGTGGGCTCTGCGGATACTGGCGGACAAGGGGCTGCGGAAGTCCTCCTCGTCGCTTGGTCCTGGTGAATCGTAGTGCCTGTGTCGTCGGGAACCCCCCTGGTAGTCGTCCAACGCAGCTTTGGAGGGACCCCTACGGCCCTGCTCGGGGGAGGGGCTTCTTTGTTCAGCAGTTTCAGGTTTCTGGCTCTTCCTGTTCTTCCTGGGTGGAGAACGGGAACGGGTCCTTCGCCGTCGATGTCTTCTCGGGGGAGACCTTGAAGAGGACGGGGAACGCCGACGGTATCTTCTCGGCGGTGAGCGCGAGGAGGAATAGGAGCGTGACCTGTAGTGCTTCCGCGGAGAGGGGCGACGTCGTCGCTGTCTTTCCAGTTCGTGGATTCGGTCGTCCTGCATCCTGAGGAGGCTGTTGGTCAATTGTATTTCCTTGAGCAAGCAGACAGTAATGGGGTCAGTGCCTTCGGGAATGTTGAGCGGCTCCTCTTCTTCTCCATGACGGGCTCTCCGCCTCTCGGAGGTGTGGGTGAATGAGGAGGCATGTTGCCCGTCTCGAGGGTCGGTTTCATTCACATTCTGGGTATGTTCCGGCACGTTGGTCGTTCGGATCTGCTCGCCGTTCTGAACGTGCCCTTCTGGAGGAACGTGGTCAACATTCTGGACCTGTTGTAGGACCTGCAACAGCTGAGTGTCCTGGGTTTCATGCCCGGACCTTTGTCGCCGACGATCCCCCCGACGATGATTAGCTAGCTCGCGGGAGGATTCCTCGATCAGCTCGTGAAGGAGGAAAGGGTCAGTGTTTGGGATGTTGTTGTTGTTGTTGTCAGCCATGACGATCGGAGATGATTAGCTTTGATCTTTGTTTTTTAAAGATGGGGAAGCAAGTTTCCCACAGACGGCGCCACTGATCGTACCTGATCAGAAGAATCGTCGTAGGCTGCTCGGACTGGATCTTCTAGGAAGGAGGAGGAGGGGGGTGTACCTGCAAGGTACTCCAATGCCAAAGTAAGTTGACGAGCAAAGGAGCGCAAGTATTAGCTAAGAGTGAGTAAGAATTGAATACCTGACCCTCTAGTCAAAGAGGGTATATATAGCCCCCAGCGCTGGGCCATGATCTCGCTATTGGGTTGGATCCCCAAGCCCAACTAGGAGACTGCCAGGTTTCCTGAGCGGAAATATCGGAGGTGCGTGTACGCCCTCTGTCCTGGTTAACCGCTCCGAAGTCCAAGGGAAGACGCGGTCTTTTAGGAGCCACGTGGGATCCTAGTTACTCGGAGGGTTGGATATGAAAGAGCCCTGCGCGGAGCAGGGTCCTCGGCAAGGATGACGTCCGGGGGAGAGTTAACGCCGAGCGCGGTCGTCTGCTCCGGGTAGGGTGTTAGTGCCGAGCAAGGCGTGTCGGAAGGCCATGAACTATTCATGGGCCTCCGAGGCTTATTGGGCCGAAAGCGGTGTTGGGCCTAGCCTTGGCCCAGTCCAGAACAATGTTTTTGATTTTTTTTTTTATTATAGTTAATATTTAGTCATTAGGAATATCAAGAGTTATTATTGTCATAAAATCAAAAAGAAGAAAGAATCAAATCATGAAAGTTTTTAAACAAGAGCAGTACTATATGGTGCGAAAAACATTTTCACGAAATTTCACGAAGCGGCACATGTGTTCGGAAATTGGCTACACTTTTGAAACATTGCTACTTGTAATTATTTTTTAATAAATAACAAACTAGATAAGTGGTATGATATGTATAATCATGGATTTGCAATGTATCTCATCACTTTTTTCTATGCGGTTATTTTCATCTACTCTTTTGACATCTGTATTGTGTTTCTTTATAGGAGTATTGTTATTGGCAATGATGTAATTAATTATATCTTGCATTCATATGGTTCTACAATGAAGTGAAAGTGAGAGTAATTGAGCTTTGTAACAATATTCGTATGGTTTTCACAAATTTCTGTTCGTGCTATTAAGCATTTTCCTTTAAACAATACAAGACAAGTGAATGACAAGAATCATCAAAATATTGAAGGGAATTAATCACGGGGACAAGGTTCTTGATGTCAATAACTTGGTTTGTTTAATTCCATTTGTGACTGAGTTTTAAGACTATAAGAAGGAGTTGCAAAATAATCTGAAAGGGGACCAATTCCACTCACTAACCTCTCCCACGTACACCCTGTATTCACCTACTACCAACATTTAGTATTCACATCTAACAATTTCACAGTTTCTGCTCTAATTTTTCCACGCCTTCTCAGCTCCCTAAACAATTTTTTTTTTACACTAACTACATATCCAATCCTCATCACCCTCATATTACTATCAACCTTCAAATTCATCTCACTCAATAAACAACAATATCTCTCATCATTCTTTAAATAATTTATATCCAGTCAAAACAACAATTAAAGCAAAAGACACAAATATAACTTGTACAAATTATTTTGTTTCCTTTTCTTGTTGTTGCAGAAAATAGAAGAAAAAGAAGAAACCGATCCGACCACCTCACCGATCCGCCAACGCCCCTGTCATCATCGTCTAGAGAAAATTGGTTTAAGTTATGAGATGGGTTGTGTTTTGAAGAGCAGGATCTAAAAATATGTATGCTTATGCTTCTTGTTGTGTGGATGTGAGAGGAAGAGGAAAAGAAAGTGGTTACCAAGAAAAGGATAATATCCTGATGAATGAAACAAGGGCTGCGCCCTATAACATCCACCCATTTTATTTTATTTTTTTTAATTTTTTTTAACATTTTTAATTGCTTAGTTTAATTATGGGTTTAGTGGTTCTATCATTTCATTTTACTGAGTAAATCCCAATTTTAACTTAACACAAAAATAACATAACATGTCCTTTAATCTAATTAGTTTAGTTAGGTTATTATTTAATTAAATTATTTAAATTAATTTGTGAATATTTTAACGAAACTTGTGTATACATTTTTTATATGAATCTTGTAAATAAATCTTACCCTGGTATATAATCCACATTGCACATTTACATAAATCACTAATCAAAAATAAAATACAAAGTATTTTGTCTAGTTTAAATTAGTTAGATTTTTATTTCTTATATAAAAAAATCTTATTGTAGTTTATTTTCTCTTTAAAATTCAATATTCATTTTTTTTATTTAATTGTTAATATTTTTTTATTATCTCTCATATACCATTTTTTATACATATTTGTATTAACTTTTTTTTTTTATTGCGAGGTACCACACTTGAGACTCTGGATATTTACCTGCTGCATATATTTGTCTATTTATTTTCTCGTATATTTTTAAATATTATGTATCTGCTCATGGTTTGTAATAGTTTTAATTAGGATTTTAATTCCTGCACCTCCTATTATGTATCTCTCCCGAAGCCATGTAATAGTGTAGGAACCTTTACCTTTCCGCACTTTATTTTCTGTACATATTTAACTGCTAGTAATTAGGATTGTATGGCAAGATAACGGAATCAAACGCTAGCTAACCTAAAATACAAGATTAAATTATAATCGAATCCAACACACTTGCACTCACTCACCCTTAAGGTACGCCCCTCTTGGTTGCCTTCGATTAAAGGTCGTATCCCTCGAACGTAGAGGTACCAATTGTAACACCCCAAATCTACCCGATAAATTATACGGAAAATCAGAATATAAATTCCAAACAATTTCATTTGAGGTATCACATATTCGTCATCTCAAAAACATTTACGGCTTACTTGCCTTCATATAGATACATAGCACAAGAATTTAAAACGATAATCAAATCATTACAAAAAAATCACTTTGTTTAAATTCAATAATTAACTCGCAGCGGAATCAACAAACTTCATAACTATTCAAATCAAGTCGTAGCATCATTGCACGGTAACTTTAAGTTACAATTTAAACCAAAACCATATAAAAATTCAGCAAAAGAATTAATAAATAAAACAATCGTTTTATCCCTCCGAGTGCTATGTATCAGAGCAAGACACCAACTCGACTAACAGCAACTAAAGACTTCATAAAATCACTTCAAAACTTCCACCGCTATCTTGAGTACCTGTCAGTTTCCCATGGTAGGGAAACATCATTCAGAAAGGGTGAGATATCTACCAATATAAACAAACGCATGATAAACAATATATTAGAATTTAATCATACGAAATTATCACGTTACAGCTTTCAGACTACATTTATAATAACAATTAACCGGAACCGTTATAATTAACAAAAATCAATAACGACAACATATTAATAGTTATAACAACTATTTCTCATCTTCCAGACAATACTTGTCACAACACGTCATTAGTATAACAATTTATAATTACAACTCCACATTATCACAATTTAACAACAACTCAAGTCACATCACAATTAAATCACACTCATGCCACATACAATGAGACTCTACAACTGCACATGCATGTGGTACCCAGGGCTTCAGCCCCCATCGCCAATTGCCAGTTAAACAGAGGCATCAAGGCATAAGCCTTCGTCACTAATTTGCCAATCTAGGCCGTCGCCAAAAATGCATATGTATATGAATGCAACAAACACACACAACAAACAACATCATCGTCACAAAGGCATAAGCCTATATCGTCGCTATACCAATAAATAGAGGTATACATCGTCAATGAAACATCCTGCAACTTCGCATAAAACAACAACAATTATCACCACAACAATAACTAATTTCATCGAATCAACACGACAGAATCACAAAAAATAATCAGGAATAATTTCCTACGAATTTAACCCCCACATATCATTCATCATGAGTCCGGTTATAGAGTTAGAACCCCACCCCTTACTACCACCATCACTTAATTAAGTCCATATAGTAAATGTAGTATTTCTTCAATACTATTTCTACAACTTAATCAATTAATTAATTAATCGACTAATTAATCATAAAACCCATGTCAACAATTCTCAACACTCCACAAATTCAATAATTAAATTCAAAATAATTTGAATGTATATAATTAAATAATTAACTAAATACCGGGTGTTACAACTCTCCCCCACTTAGAATATTTTCGTCCTCGAAAATTTATCCGATACAACCATCATCAACTTCACCTCCACGTCCAACCATCCAACATAACAAACCATTAACACATCTCAAATCGATTACACATATGTCGACCATTCCGGTACTTCTTCAACATAACCGTTACTAACTTGTAAACTATTCCAACGCTATTCGAAAGTGCGAACATCGACACCATGCAGCGACACTCTTTACGGTATCTCCAAAACTTCTCAAATGGTACACTAATTCTTAAAATTTATTTTCAACAAACCTATTAATTACTCCTTAAATTCACTCAACTTTGACGCTAACGTCCTGTGCGGCACCAACAAACAAGTCCTGTTCCAAGGACAAGCGTAACCGCAAATTCCATCTCCTTCCAACATCATCCTGTTATAAATAAATCTATTATAGCTTCTGAAACCATTTTTAAAATAAATTTCATCTCGTTAGCTTTCCAACGCTTCAAACGGGACTCAAATCGGATGTCCAGAACTCAAGTTATGAATTTTTGAAGTTTCACAAAACATTCAGCAATTTCCTGCGTTTTGCTTACGGAATTTCCACTCCAAAACTCATTTTTCTTCAACTTAAACATATTCCAAAAAACTCTTAACATATCTCCTCACTCCCCAAACTTTTTATAACTCGAGAGACACATTCTTTCGTCGAAATTCAGTTTTCGAAACACCCAGACAACAATCCTCTTTGCGAACTTGCAACTGAACCACATCCGAGAAGCAAAGCTTCTCCCCCACTTCGCTCAAACTAATTCCTGCAACAACCAGAAAGCAACAAGTATCGACAGTGTTTCACACACTTGTCGCGTACAGAGGAATAAACAACATTAGACAGCTTGGCCGGACGGACCAACCAGGCTCTGATACCACTAATGTAACACCCCAAATCTACCCGATAAATTATACGGAAAATCAGAATATAAATTCCAAACAATTTCATTTGAGGTATCACATATTCGTCATCTCAAAAACATTTACGGCTTACTTGCCTTCATATAGATACATAGCACAAGAATTTAAAACGATAATCAAATCATTACAAAAAAATCACTTTGTTTAAATTCAATAATTAACTCGCAGCGGAATCAACAAACTTCATAACTATTCAAATCAAGTCGTAGCATCATTGCACGGTAACTTTAAGTTACAATTTAAACCAAAACCATATAAAAATTCAGCAAAAGAATTAATAAATAAAACAATCGTTTTATCCCCCCCGAGTGCTATGTATCAGAGCAAGACACCAACTCGACTAACAGCAACTAAAGACTTCATAAAATCACTTCAAAACTTCCACCGCTATCTTGAGTACCTGTCAGTTTCCCATGGTAGGGAAACATCATTCAGAAAGGGTGAGATATCTACCAATATAAACAAACGCATGATAAACAATATATTAGAATTTAATCATACGAAATTATCACGTTACAGCTTTCAGACTACATTTATAATAACAATTAACCGGAACAGTTATAATTAACAAAAATCAATAACGACAACATATTAATAGTTATAACAACTATTTCTCATCTTCCAGACAATACTTGTCACAACACGTCATTAGTATAACAATTTATAATTACAACTCCACATTATCACAATTTAACAACAACTCAAGTCACATCACAATTAAATCACACTCATGCCACATACAATGAGACTCTACAACTGCACATGCATGTGGTACCCAGGGCTTCAGCCCCCATCGCCAATTGCCAGTTAAACAGAGGCATCAAGGCATAAGCCTTCGTCACTAATTTGCCAATCTAGGCCGTCGCCAAAAATGCATATGTATATGAATGCAACAAACACACACAACAAACAACATCATCGTCACAAAGGCATAAGCCTATATCGTCGCTATACCAATAAATAGAGGTATACATCGTCAATGAAACATCCTGCAACTTCGCATAAAACAACAACAATTATCACCACAACAATAACTAATTTCATCGAATCAACACGACAGAATCACAAAAAATAATCAGGAATAATTTCCTACGAATTTAACCCCCACATATCATTCATCATGAGTCCGGTTATAGAGTTAAAACCCCACCCCTTACTACCACCATCACTTAATTAAGTCCATATAGTAAATGTAGTATTTCTTCAATACTATTTCTACAACTTAATCAATTAATTAATTAATCGACTAATTAATCATAAAACCCATGTCAACAATTCTCAACACTCCACAAATTCAATAATTAAATTCAAAATAATTTGAATGTATATAATTAAATAATTAACTAAATACCGGGTGTTACACCAATTAGCAAAGTCCCCCGATTTAAAGATCATTGCAAAGATCATAAGTCCCTCGATGACCCGCGATGTCGCCTCGATAATATGATCTAGTCCCTCGAGTGGTTGCCTACAAAACAATGATCGTCCCTTCGAATATTGCTAAAGGTACCTCTACCTGTTGCCTTCAACGACCATACGATGACCCTTCGATGTCCCGAATACGTCCAATATAACAAGGATTTCCTGCTTCTATATAGTATGGATAATCCTGGGAATCGTAAAAAGCATAGAAAAAGACTAGTTAATTAGGGTAGTTCTCGTAACCTGCCTAGCTCAATAAAAAACATCTTTTCAAAAACTTTTTCAAAGGCGAAGGCTACGCATTTACGCTAAAGTCCTTACGTCCCTCTTTAATTCAAAACAAACAAAACATGAGCTAAGCAAGTTAAGAGCCCGTAGAAAACTACGGATGAAAAGGGTGCTTGCACCTTCCCTTTTCATAACTTACCCCCCGAGCCCGTTTCTTTTAAAAAAGGGTCTTTTTCTGTACTTTTTACCCTTCCTAACATTGGACAAAATAAAAGTCGGTGGCGACTCTTGCTCACCGCAACATCTGTTGCTTATAAAAATAAAAGTCAGTTCACCGAGTTACAGTTAGTATGTTAGGTTTTATTATAAATAGCATACTAGTCTCTCATCATTGCTAAGCTGCAAATCCTAATTTAGAGTGAGAGAGGTTATTTGTTATTCTTGTAAACTTGTAATCTTGTTTTAAGAGAAAGTAAAAGAATAGCAGTTATAACCAATTCTTGTGCTCTTCTTATCTTCCCTAATTCCTATTATTTTTGTTCTTGACACCGTTTTTCACAAAAAATTGGTGCGGTGAGCGTGGAGAAGATGTCTTCAACAAAGTATGAGATTGAAAAGTTCACCGGAGTGAAGGATTTCGGTCTGTGGCGCTTGAAGATGAAAGCCCTACTGGTTCAGCAGGGTTGTTTGGAAGCGTTGAAGGGAGAGGCAGCCATGAATGCTGCATTAACGGCAGCGGAGAAGACGACTATGATCGAGAAGGCACACAGCACAACTTTGTTGAGCCTTGGTGATAAGGTTCTCAGACAGGTATCAAAGGAGACGACGACATCAGGGTTATGGGCGAAACTTGAAAGTTTGTATATGACCAAATCGTTGGTAAATCGATTCTACCTAAAGCAGGCTTTGTATTCATTCAAGATGATTGAAGACAAAGTGTTGGCTGAGCAGTTGGATATGTTCAACAAGATGATTCTTGATCTTGAAAATATTGATGTGAAGATCGATGATGAAGATCAAGCGCTGTTACTATTGTGCGCTTTGCCTCGATCACATGCTCACTTCAAAGAAACTCTCTTGTATGGAAGGGAGTCCCTGACCTTTGAAGAAGTTCAATCAGCCCTATACTCAAAGGACCTGAACAAACGAAAGGAGCATAAACCTTCGACTGTTAGTGAAGGTTTGGCCGTTAAAGGAAAACTCTTACGAAAGGATGGTAAGTTTGACAAGAAGAAGGGCAAAAGCCAGTCGAAGTTCTACAGTGGCGAAGCATCTGGCATTCGATGCTATCATTGTAAGAAGGAAGGTCACACAAGAAAGGTGTGCCCTGAATTCCTGAAAGATCGTGGAGGTAAGGATAATGGCAACACTGCCATTGTTCAAGATGATTTCGAATCATCCAATGTTCTTGTGGTTTCAAGTAGTGACTCTAGGAAGGAATGGATTATGGATTCAGGTTGCACTTGGCACATGACTCCAAACAAAGACTTGTTCGAGGAATTATGTGATCAAGATGGTGGATCAGTATTTTTGGGAAACAATAAGGCTTTCAAGATTGCAGGTGTTGGATCTGTGAGGTTCAAGCTCCATGATGAGTCAATAAGGTTGTTGACTGAAGTCAGGTATGTTCCTGATTTGAAGAGAAATCTACTTTCTCTTGGTGAATTCGACAAGAAAGGATATGTTTTCCAAGGAAAGAAAAGTATCTTAAAAGTCATGAAGGGGTCAAAGGAAGTCTTGAGAGGCGTGAAGAAACAAGGCTTGTATACCCTTGAGGCTGAAGTTGTAAGTGGTTCGACAAATGTTGCATCCACGAAACCATTGTCGAAGACAGAAATCTGGCACATGAGATTGGGCCATGTCAGTGAAAGGGGTCTGGTCCAATTAGGGAAACAAAATCTGTTTGGTGGAGATAAAGTCGAAAAGCTGAAGTTTTGTGAACCCTATGTACTTGGAAAATCTTGTAGAGTGAAGTTCAACAAAGGCAAACAAAGAACACATGGATCATTTGACTACATCCATGCTGATCTTTGGGGACCTGCAAGGTGTCCATCACATTCACAAGCAAGGTATTTTCTATCCATAGTAGATGATTATTCCAGAAAATTATGGGTATTCATCCAGAAGACTAAGGATGAAACTTTTGAGAATTTCAAAAGTTGGAAGACTCTGGTTGAAAATCAGACTGTCAGAAAGGTCAAGAGGTTGAGAATCGACAATAGCCTTGAATTTCGCAATGAGGCATTCGATAGTTTTTGTGTTGCCTCCGGTATTGCAAGGCATAGAACTACTGCAGGTACTCCACAGCAAAATGGTTTGGCTGAAAGGTTTAATCGAACTATTTTGGAGAGAGTCAGATGCATGTTGACTAGTGCCGGTTTAAAGAAGGTGTTTTGGGCTGAGGCTGTTTCGACATAAACATATCTGATAAACAGATGTCCTTCGACATCGTTACATATGAAGACACCTGAAGAAGTTTGGTCGGGACATCCACCAGATCTTGACAAAATGAGAGTATTTGGCTGTGTAGCCTATGCTCACATTAGGCAAGATAAGGTCAAACATAGAGCTCTGAAATGCATGTTCATGGGATACCCTGAAGGAGTCAAAGCTTATAGGCTATGGTGCCTAGAACCAGGTCATAGGAGGTGTATCACCAGTCGAGATGTAGTTTTCAATGAAGCTGAAATGGCTTTCAAGAAAACTGATGATGATGATGATGATGGTCGAAGTGCAGAAGAGCTGGAACATGTAGAGATTCCTGTTGAGGTGGAGCATGTTGATGCTGAATTGCATATCTCTGATGAAGTCGAAGAAGCAGAAGATGCTGAGGAAGTTGAGGAAACTGACGATGACTACCTATTGTCGAGAGATAGGTCGAGAAGAGTCATCAAGGCACCTCAAAGACTTGGGTATGCAGATCTTATAGCTTATGCCTTAATCTCTGCAAGTGAAGTTCTAGATGAAGAACCTAGAGACTACAAGGAAGTTATGAGGAGTCGAAATAAGACTGAATGGATGAAGGCCATAGATGATGAGATGAAATTTCTTCATGATAATCACACTTGGGAATTGATCAAGAAACCTGCTGGGGCAAGGTTAGTCAGCTGTAAATGGATTTTCAAAGTTAAGGAAGGAAATGAAGGAGTGACGTGGAAAATATACAAGGCAAGGTTAGTTGCAAGAGGTTTCATTCAGAAAGAAGGTGTTGACTTCAATGATGTGTTTTCTCGTGTTGTGAAGCATAGGTCCATTCGAATATTGCTTGCCATGGTGGCACAGTTCAATCTTGGACTGGAACAAATGGATGTGAAGACTGTGTCCTTGTATGGTGATCTAGATGAAACGATCCTGATGAGGCAACCTGAATGGTATGCCGAAAAGGGGAAGGAATATTATGTGTGCAAGTTAAAGAGATCTTTGTATGGGCTGAAACAATCTCCTCGATAGTGGAATAGGAGATTCGACAAGTTCATGGCACGCATAAGTTTCATTAGAAGTCAGTTCGACCACTGTGTTTACTTCAGATTTCGACCTGGTAATTCATTTGTTATTTTGTTGGTTTATGTGAATGATATTCTCATAGCAAGGAACAATGTTGAAGATGTGACAAGGGTGAAGGCTGAACTCAATAAGGAGTTCGATATGAAGGATCTGTGAGCTGTTTCCAGGATTCTTGGAATTGACATTCGAAGAGATAGAAAGAAGTCGAAGTTATGCTTATCTTAAGAGGCATATCTAAGGAAGATTCTCGAAAAGTTTGGTATGTCGAATTCGAAGCCAGTTGTGACTCCAACAAACCCTCAATTCAAGTTGAGTTTTGATCAGTGTCCCAGTACTGATGTCGAAAGAGCCTATATGAATAGCATCCCATATGCTAATATAGTTGGTTCTTTGATGTATGCTATGGTCTGTACTAGACCCGACATAGCATATGCAGTAAGTCTTGTAAGCAAGTACATGGCGAACCCTGGAAAGGCTCACTGGCAAGCATTGAAGTGGATTTTAAGGTACATAAATGTGTCTCTGAACAGAGTCCTAATTTATGGTGGAGCCTTGGGTGAAGATAGTAAAGCAGCAATTGAAGGATATGTCGACTCTGATTATGCAGGTTGTATGGATTCTAGAAAATCTATTTCTGGATATGTTTTCACTATGTTTGGCACTGCAATTAGTTGGAAAGCAACACTTCAGAAGGTTGTTGCTCTATCAACCACTGAAGCGGAGTATATTGCCCTAACTGAAGCTGTGAAAGAAGCATTTTGTGGCTTGAAGGTTTTGCGAAGGAGATGAAACTTCAAGGTCGAGGTATCACTGTTAAATGTGATAGTCAAAGTGCAATACACCTATCGAAGAATTCAGCCTATCATGAGCGAACTAAGCACATTGATGTGAGGCTGCATTTTGTCAGAGGAGTAATCGAGCGTGGAGAAGTCCAAGTGCTGAAGGTTTCGACTGAAGACAATGCTGATATGATCACCAAGACATTGCCGAGTTGCAAGTTTTTCCACTGTATGCAGTTGATAAAGCTGCATGAAGAAAGCTAGTTTGTTCCCTTGACGTTGTAGAGTAAGGTCCAAGGTGGAGATTTGTGAGATATTGGATCGAACTCTAGTATGATCGAAGGGTAGCTTATTGGTTCGACAGGATTAAGCATGAAGTTGAAGGTTGTTCACATGCTTGTGTCGAAGATGCTAGGGTCGTTAGCATGTTAAATTAGATTTTAGTGTTTAAACCCTAATTTGTTAAGTTAGCTTGTATATTAAGTTGACTTGTGTAATGGGCCTTGTGGAAAAAGCCCATTAGTTAGTATGTTAGGTTTTATTATAAATAGCATACTAGTCTCTCATCATTGCTAAGCTGCAAATCCTAATTTAGGGTGAGAGAGGTTATTTGTTATTCTTGTAAACTTGTAATCTTGTTTTAAGAGAAAGTAAAAGAATAGCAGTTATAACCAATTCTTGTGTTCTTCTTATCTTCCCTAATTCCTATTATATTTTGTTCTTGACATCGTTTTTCACAACAATTATTTCCATCAACTTATTATAATTATTCTTCATCTTCAAAATAAAAATTATAATCATTAAATTTTTTTTTTATTGTAATTTTATTTATGTTTATTTTTTTAATTTTTTTATGTATTCTACTAAATAATTTTTTAATATAAAATTTTAAGTCATTCATTTATTTTGTTTAGGGTTAAATATGTTTTTAGTCCCTGTAAATATACTAAAATTTGGTTTTAGTCCCTCTAACATTTTTGCTCAAATAATCGTCTCTATAAAGTTTTTCGTCCCTAGTATGCATCCCTGTCGTTAATTCCACTTAACGGATGCATATGTGGACAATGACTTGACATTTTTATTTTTATTTTTTTTGTGAAGCTATGCTGAGTTGTCAACTACACAAAGTTATCTGTAATTAGAGTAAACCTTACTAACACATTGTCATATTGTGTGTACTTAGAAAAAACCCTAAAATCCACTCCTTTTCATTCCTCTGCTAGGTTTTTTTTTTCTAGAAGAAGGTGAAGCTGCTCTCCACACTTCCATTCATATTCGTCACCTTTAACAATCATCATTGTACTTCTCACAACTTGATTATCTTTTTTATGGTTGCAGATTCTACATTTTGCTTCTCACGATAGTGTTGTGGTCCCAAACAAGGGTTGAAAGGTGCATGCTTGTGGTCCATCGACATTAAATCTGAGGTAGGTCCAGTTATCTATTATTAAATTCCATTTTGTCGAATCTTGGTCTGGTATATTTATTTATCTGTGTAGTGTGTTGACTGAGAAGAAGGTTTTTCTATATTAAAAAAATGTTAATTGTGGGTCCAATGTTTATTGTCTTTTTCACTGCATATTTTTAGGAATGACTTTATTTAAGGTAGTATTTTACACCAAGGGCCATTTTATAAAAGGTCCAATTCTGACCTACGAGGGTGGGGAAGTGTATGCTTTTAATGGTCAAGACTCAGGTTCGTGGTCATTTTTTGATTCCTGTGATTTAATTATGTCCATAGATCCTGGGTTTGAATACAAAAAAGTTAGGATGTGGTGGAAACATGCTGATGGTAGTCTAGAAAATGACCTAAAACCATTTTCCGAAAAAATAACTAAAATCTAGCAAAAAATATGCGTCCTGGTCTTGGAAATGCATTTTTGGTTTCCCAAGGGCATTTTTGGAATTGCAGAAAGTATTTTTCAACCCTAAGAAATTCCTTAATATGTTATTATTTGTGGAATGGCCAATCTGATCCATTTAACACAACCCAAAGGTATATGAAGAGCAAGTTAAACGAGACATATCAACCCACACAACCCAAAGGTATATGAAGAGCAAGTTAAACGAGACATATCAACCCGTATACTTAATTCTACTATGCATAATAAAATAATACACACTATTATCATGTTTATTTCATTATTCAAGTATTTTTCTTAATAATATGATAGTCACAAAAAGATAGTATTATAAATTCCTTTAAAAAATTAATGAAAATTAAGGCAATAAGTCATTTCTTCTTGTTGATTTTTCATTACATTCTTGGTTCTTTATTTTCTCCTCAGGAGTAACTTTTATATATTTTATTAATATTTTAATTGTTGGCTAAACACCTTAAAGCGACTTGATAAGCAGGAAATATAGCACTATTCATAACAAATGCTCTAACAACTGTTGCTCCTAAACCCCGCCATAACACAATCGAACCTTCTTCTTTGATTATCTTTAACGTGCAATCCAAGATACCTTTGTATTTCATGGAAGATGATGTTTGAGCTTGCAACCTAGTCTTTATAACATCTGTAGGGTAGTTAAAAATCCAACTCGCTATCCCTGCTACTCCTCCTGCTATGAACATAGTATACACACTTTCTTGACAACTTTCTCTACAACCAGGGTGGAGTTTTTCCCTCATGTACTCATATGCTCCAAAGTAGAAGGCATGAGCAGGTGCATCTCTAAGAACAGTGATGCCAAATCCTCGATAAATGCCACAAAGACCCTCATTTTTCCAAATGTTCTTAGCCAAGATCAAAGAAGTGCTCTTTTTGTTTTCTGAAAAATTGTCAATATTTTTTTGAAGTTGAATGCGAATTTTAACTAACTCAACGGGACACATCAATATGCTTTGGAGAGCACCTGCACCGAGTCCTCCTAAAGCAACATTCACAAGCGAATGAGGTCCATTAGAAGAAATAGAAGAACTACAAATCCTCGTAAAAATGGTATAACTTTGAAAAATCATAGCATTCTGCATAAAAAAACGCAATAGTTTATTAGATGGTCACATATTACATTTTATATTAGATAATATAGTTATACTACAATGTAATGTTCTACGAGATCTTGTTATCCTCTAATTATCGATCTTCCCGACCTTGCTTATAACCCTATTTATTTATTACTACACAAAGATATATTTATGATGAATTAGAAGTATTCCATATTATTTCTGATAAAGGTCTTGGACAGAAAGATCAAGTCCAAATTGAATTACAAAACTTCTAATCACTATTAATTTATTAATAGATGCAATACTTCTAACCTGAAAACCAACAGAAGCCAAAGGAACCGCCATGCCACGATAGAGAGCAAAAGGTCCTTCCTTGGACAACAAATTTCTAAAGATGCCAACAGCAGAAGCTTTTCCGGACTGTTGTTGCATGACACGAAGAGTATCGAACGGATAACTCGATATGATACCTGCCGTGCCTCCGATTCCACCGGCCACAAACTCTCTTCCCACATTGTTCTTCATAACATATTCTGTCCAAAACTCCATTTTCACACATAAAAAAGAAAGCCAACCACACCTTATATTTACTTGTCAATTACAAAACTCAAATAATTGAAGTGTAATTTTTTCAAACTTTATCTTTTAAAACATGGAAAAAGAAAGAGAAACCGAAACGTAAGAAACTGAAAAGTGGGGAGAGGATGCATTTCTGTTGTGATTGATGTGTACTAGTACTCCACTAGAATTAATTAGGGAGGTTGTGTGATATCAGTTTCATTGGTCCTTTAGTACTATATTAGTACAACATAGTAATTTCTCTCTCGAAAAATTCATATGTTTGCCGGCACAATTCGAGTTGTAATGAAGACTTAGTGTTACATGTAGGCTTTAGCATTACTTGGCTGAAATTTTTTTCATTCGGCTATACAAATTTAATATTTAAGTTGTATAATAATACCACTTGAAATAGTGTTAACATACACACAAATAGGGCTGTTATCAGTCCGGTTCGGTCTGAATATTTGCTATCTCGAGAATCAGACCGAAATAGTAATTGGTTAAATCTGTACCGGACCGTTACTTCGGTTATCCGACAAAAGTATCCAATATAATATCCATTTTTGGTATCGGATAAAAAAATTATCCATTTCCAGACTGAGTAACATTTCAGCCGGTCCATTAGTCCGGTTCCACCGGTCCGATTTCCGGTCCAATTTTCAGATCCAGAGGTCAAAAATAGCCCTACACACAAATATGATTATGAAAGACAAACTTTTCTAGGTATATATACATAGTTCCAAAGTGGAACAAAAAATATGTGTGATAAAGTAACGAGTTCTTCTAGTGCGGCGGCGAGAGTTTTCGATAAAACAAAGTGAAGAGAATGATTAAAGTTAACACTTCAACGTTTATTTCAATGAAAATTCAAAAATATAGGTTTTGGAATGAGATAATATTTGTAATCAGCACGTGGTGATGCTTATATATGTCATGTGTTGAAATCTCCCCGTCTAATTCAGCATGCGACGCGGGGAGTCGTCTGATTATATCTAACGACAAGAGATGTTCAAGGGTTCAAGATCAAGTATATATGGTGATGATTTTAGTTTCTGATGGCTCTGGAGTCATTGTAATTTAAGCTTAAAATTAAAATTCTATAAGCTGTATGAGCTGTCTTTCTTGATAAAGAAAAATAGACTAACATATTCAATGACTTCTCATCACTCATACTATATTTTGCTCTTTTTACAAAGCTAGTTTGGGATGAAAACAAAAATACCATCTCATATTAGACACAAAATGAAAGAAAAACTCTATCAAGAATGAAATCCAGTAATAATAGTGATAAACAACATAGTAGAATGGATAGTGTCACACAACTAATCAAGGGAACTGAAAATATTATCATCTTAGTCATATGAGATTAACAACTACAGCACCAACTATATGTATTGATAGTGTCACACAATAACAGAAAGTCAAATATACCCAAAATATTACAACATAGACAAATACAGATGCAAGATGAAGTAGAGAAATTTCATCACCTTTTTCAAACTAATCAAAGGAGCTGAAAATTCATGAAATCTTGTGGTCTTCCACCAGCAGGAGGCTGAATATAAACCCAAGCAAGAACACTAGAAAAGTTACACTGAGAGATTGGACTATAAACTGTCCTGATAATAAGGACAATGCAGGTAGAAAGCAATACACAATCAGAAACATTGAAGTGAAAGGGTACATTCCAACATCGAAATATGCTACCCTTTGCAAGAATTTCATTCTAGGAATCGCCAATAACGCGTTGCTTCTTGAGAAGAAGATTTCGACGGACCCTGTTGCCCAACGAAGCACTTAGTGTAGCCTGTCTGTTAAATTGATTGGAGCTGTTCCTCTAAATACATCTCTTTTTGTCAAACAGTAAACTGATCTCCACCCTCTATTGTGCATTCTGTAACCAGTCACAACATCTTCTGTGACTGAACCGTATATCCACCCTACTCTTTCCCCCCGCTCAGTTTTATCCTCATATTATGTTTATGTCGTCATAGTAAATGCTGGAGTGTTTGTTTGGATTATCGATTTCAAGGGTATAAAAGATTGTGTCATTTTGATCCGATAGATGATCTACGGAGACTAACATGATGGAGAAGGAGGGGTTATTTGATCGTAAGGATAGCCATAGGCCAAGAACAAGAAGACCTAGGAGGCATATAACTTGCAACAGCCATATATAGAAACCCCCCATCCCATCTTCACATGCCATTCAACAAAAATTGTATGACAACTGAGAGAATAAGTTGAAGCAATCAGTAAATGGTGGATGGTGTAGCAGCAAGCTTTTAAGTTCAAATGTGGGAAAAGGTTAAAATTTTGAGTTTATACATGAGTTAGCAGAGTTAGCAGAGTATCAAGGGAAGAGAATATATGCATTTCTTGAGCATGACCCATACAAGAATGTTTGGCATTAGTGTCCAAGCTTTTAAGTTCTTTCCTTCATCTTTAGTCCCTACACTGCTAAACAACATTGGAAATATGATGAACAACCATTAAGAATCTTAGGCTATAGTCTACAAGATGATTAGAAAAGTTAGAGACTCGACTTTATAGAATTAAAATGAGCTACACTTAAACAAGAAAGTTAGACATAATTAAAGGGCGGAGAAATTAAGCATTACTAAATAACTTGAAACTGTTAAAATTGAAACTTAATTGCAACAATGCTCACAGAAGTAGTGTTTGCACTAGGTTGAGACAGGATCCACAAATGGATTTCTACAAATGAAACACGCAAATGGTAATGAATGATCGTCAGAATCATCATCGTGTTCAAATTGGCGCCATCCTCACCTGCAGCCAATCTCATCCATGCTAAAAAAACTGTGACAAATAAAAGTAGGAATCAAAATGAGAAATAAGACTAGAGTATATAATAATAATGTAGAGGTGTCAATTTTGTCTAATAACTACACCCAAAGTTCACATTCAAATTGAATTATTTACCTATGGTGGAATATGTACCAATTTTCCGGTAGCAGATTCCGTAACTGATGTCGGTGGCGGGCAGCTTTTCTCGTTGCCGATGATGATGGTAACGCGGCGGTTCGAAGCTGACGGAGGTGCGCTGAAGGATTCACGTCACAGTGTTTTTCGTAGGATTTCCGTTGAGTTTGCTTTTTTTTTTTTAGTTGTTGCTGCAACCTTTTTTTACTGAGATTTTATTTTGAAAAGATATTTAAATGTTAAAGTAAATATATGATATGAAATTAAATAATGAATTACGTAATTATTATTTTCTATTTATTTAAAATTATGAACAATTTTTGGATAAAATATATAAGAAGTATTTTTTAATTATAACTTTAAAAGTTAAATTTAATTTAGATGACACTTTTATTTGGAGAAATAAAACGGACATTTCTTATTAAATTTTTTTATGTTTTTATTATATTAAAAAAATATTTATATTATAATTAAAATTTGAATATTATTAATAATTAATAATATTAAAATAGAACATTTAATATTAAATAAATAGACAACACGTTAATTTTTTTTAAAAAAAAAATCATGAATAATTTATAAACTATAAGGATCATTTATAAAATCTTTTCAAAATAAGATCAAATATTTTTTCAAAATAAATAAATTTATTAATTAAATAAAATAACTATATTATAAATAAATATTTTTACAAAATAAAATGAAACGAAATTTGAGGTTATTTCGGATGTGGATATCAGAAATATTTCAATATTGAGTTATTGTGTTATTTCGATATACATATCCGAAAGAACCCCTACAAAACTAAAATTTGATTCGTTCGGATATGCACATCCGAAGTCTGGAGGTATTTTAGATTTTTCGCCAAAACCTCTAAAAAAGCATATGAATGTACTAAGAAATTATCATGGTTTAATGCTAATAGAGGAGATAAGGAGATTTTGTGTAGCTTTTACAGATGATTTGAATTTGAAATTGAAAAGCCTTACAGTGAAGCTTTTACCAGTTGTGCTATCTCATTTATTCAAAATGAAATGGAACAAAAAAAATATAATGGTAAAAGATCCGGACAAAATTGGGGTATGACAACTGTCCCTATTTAATTACTTTTCGCCTCAATATGAAAGAAGACGAAGTCTTCATACATTCATGGTGGATGATAATTAAATATAGGAAGACCCCGATTTTGTCCTTTAGGAGGAAAGAATGTATGAAGGAACAACTTGTTGAGGATATGCGGGCAAGAATGCATCCAAAGTTTACTCTCATACCTTCGAGTCTTGATTTTTCTTGAGCAGATTTAGATTGAAGGGGGTCCTCTACTTGGATGCAATGAGGACGCCAATGAGAGTGGGATGAACAAGTGTCGCAAAGTTTGAAATGTCCTGGACGGGCCAGAGATGATCGAAGTGATCTAGACGGACCAAAGGTGATGAACGATAATGGACGAGGCTAGAGACTGAAAAACATATGGATGATGCCAGGATAATGGAAGAGATCGGGAGAGGGCCAGGATAATGGAGGACATCCGGACGAAGCTCAAGGAAAATGAGATATCTCGACGAAGCTCATGAAACTATAGATACTTACCAATACAAGTTTTGGGGTGAGGGATAACCAACATGTGGATTGGAGGCTAAGATTGTTACTAACATGAGGATTAGTATGCAGATAGTTGATTTATTGGGGATTCTTTTCTATGAGAGGTCTTTTGGAAAATATCCTAGCGAGATTAACCAGGGAATCTGTTGCTGAAATTCAGAAAGAGGAATTACCTACTGTCGAGGTTATGTTATGGGTACCTACTTTCGGGTCTTTTGAAAAATCTTTCGTCGAGATCGATCAGGGGAATCTATTGCCGAGATTCAAACTAGGATACCTACTGCCGAGGTCTTTTGGAAAATCTACGACTTAGATTAACCAGGGGAATATACTATTGGGATTCTATTGAGAAACTACCTACCGCCGAGGTCTTTTAGAAAATTCTCCGTCAAGATCAACCAGGGGAATCTATTGCCGGGATTCTATTGAGAAACTACCTACTGTCAAGGTCTTTTGGAAAATCCTCCGCCGAGATCAACCAGGAGAATCTATTGCCAAGATTATGTTGAGAAACTACCTACTGTCGAGTCTTCTAGAAAATCCTACGCCAAGATCAACTAGGGGAATCTACTGCCGAGATTCTGTTAAGAAACTACCTACTGTCGGGGTCTTGTGGAAAACCCTCTACCGAGATAAACCAGGGGAATCTACTGTCGAGATTTTATTGAAAAACTACCTACTACCGAGGTCTTCTAGAAAATCTACTGCCGAGATCAACCAGGGGAATATACTGTCGAGATTCTGTTAAGAAACTATCTACTGTTGAGGTCTTCTGAAAAATTTACTATCGAGATCAACCAAGGGAATCTACTGTCGAGATTATGTTAAGAAACTACCTACTACCGAGGTCTTCTACAAAATCTACTACCGAGATCAACCAAGGGAATCTACTGCCAAGATTTTGTTGAGAAACTACCTACTGCCTAGGTCTTTTGGAAAATCTACTATCGAGATCGACCAGGGAATCTACTACCGAGATTTTGTTGAGAAACTACCTACTGCCGAGGTCTTTTGGAAAATCTATTGCCGAGATCAACCAGAGAAATCTAGCACCAAGATTCATGGTGAATAGTGTAGAGTAGATGCCTGATGAAAATGATATTTGTCTTTAGATGTGCACAAAGCATGGTTCGTGCTTATGCATTATGATTGAATATGCTTTTATGCAAGTGGTGCATGAAATGCCATGGTTGTTTGGCATAGTGCTCCACACATGTGGATATACTACACATGAAATCATGTATGACTTGTAATGATTGTTCAATGCATGTAATGGGCTAATGGATGGTTTGATTGCTAGGCAAGAACTGGGCTTTGGGATGATCGGGTTTTAAATTTCCAATTGATATCGGGCTTTGAGGTGCCAATGAAATTTGGGCTTTTTGACTGTAAATGTCGGGTGCCAAGCAAGGTTGGGATTTGCATGCCAAGTGAGATTGGGCTTCGTGAGATTCTAAGTGAGGTTGGGATTTGTGAGATGCCAAGTGCAATTGGGCTTTGTAAGATGCCAAGTGAGATTGGGCTTTGTGACTTGTAGGATGTGAATGCACCAGATGATATGCATGGTTCGACGCTAAAGTGGAGATACATGAGTAATGCATGACAATGATTTGGATGTTTCAAGGTGCCCTTGTGGCGGGCCATGGAATGATTAAGACTTAGAGAGAATGCTTGTGTAACAAGGCTTCTAGTCAAAAGGTGATAGGGTATTATGCTAGCATTATTTCTCGATACTCGTTTCGAACTCGAAGATTGTTGAAATAAGAGAGGTCTTGCAATTTGAAAGTATGGAGAGGACTTGTCCCTATGTAGCATGTCTTGCCCCTGTCTGTTGGTAGGGTCTTTGAAAGAGTTGCCTAAGGAGGAACTTGGACACCACCATGTAGTTATATATGGAGTGCCCCCAGTATTTGAATCTTGCAAGGCGTGCCCCTAAATTATTAGGGTCTAGAGGTGTTTCCTGAGAAGGAACTCGGGTCGCGCCAAGTAGTGATATGACCTTGAAATGAAGTACCCTAATATTTGTACTTTGAATGGTATGCCCCTTATCGGCTGGTGCTTGTAGTTGTGACCCAAGTTAATTAAGAGTTACCCCTAGTTAGTAGGAACTTTAGATGAACTATCCGTGATTGTAAATATTTTCTCCTTTGAAGCAGTAGGATCCCTTGAGGAACTTGCCCCTAGTTAGGAGCGTCTTGAAAAATTGGATCTTGATCAGAACTTTGTTGAAACTTCCTCAATGCTAAGTACAATTTTCCCGTTTTAGAAATTAATTGTAATGCTATGTCAATGCAAGTTTTTGAAATCGAGAAAACAATCATGGATGAGTAGGAATGAAGATGAAAATGTGGGTAGCGATGATTTAACAAACATTAGGAGTCAGTTTAACAAGAATTTTGCTGAGTACGCTTTCATAGTGAACCTAGCTTCTATTAGGACTTTTGAAGGTTGTAATGTGGCTTTGTTCATAATTTTAAGAAACAAAGGATATGAGGCTCAAATTTCATTTTTACCCATCCAATTCTTCTTGATGTTCTTCGGTCCTAATTCAGTTAATCCAACGAATGTATTCAGTCTACAAGAAAATTTTGATAGCCGTGAGGATGGAGGAGTTTAAGCACACTATGAGATTCTTGAGATGACAGTCACATGCTTCTGTTTACAAGCTTGTTTCCATTTTTTCTTTTGCTTTTTCTTTTAATCCCTCCTCTTGCATGGGTCGATTCTTTTGAATTTTGAATTTGCGGTCCATCAGGACGCCCTTACTTTTGCCTAAGTTAATTTCTATAAATTTTTTACTTTCTTTTGTTTGACTTAACAATCTCTCTTTTTATTTTTGGAATAATTCTTAAGATTTTTCTTTTGATTCAGAAAGATTGTGACTGCAATGATAAACATTGTGAGCTCTATCTTTTCACTTCTTCCTCGATGTTGGATGAATAATGTGCATGAGGAAGAAGATGTTGTGAGCTTTATCTTCATTTCTTCTTTAATCTTGGAGATGTACGAGGAAGAGGATCTGCTTAAACCTCTTGCTTAGATAGAATGATTCTCTTAAGGCTAGAATGCATCATTGAGTTAATGGAAAGACTATCCTGACCCTGGTTATGATTAAGATTTTTTTAGAAAATGGAAAGAACTCTGACTATGGATTTAATCCTTATTTCTCCAGTGTTTAGGAAGTGAAACATTGCCTTACATCTTCAGCTAGGTCTTATTATTAGAAGCATACGTCAACAAATTTAGCTATTTCGTTTACATCATTCTCCCTCAAAGTTTATTAAAAGTGAAAAATAAAAATAGAAAAGCATTTGATGATAAGTGATGGTAAATGACATAGTGGATACGAATGGATTAATTCCAAAAACATGCATGCTCATTTTTGTTATAATTACTGATCAAAGAGTACAAATTTAGAACAAATACAACTTAGCAAGGAAGAAAATTATAAATGAAAAGATAAAGGCCTAATGATCCTAAGGATGAGCTTCCTTATCTCTGACGCTCTTGCTTTTGTCAAGGTCAGGGTTCATCCACCATATGAGGGCCATTTTCCTCAAAAGTGATATGTTTGTTGTCAATCAGCTTTTGTACCAATTCTTTGAAGGAATTGCATTCTCCAATTGAGTGTCCCACTACTCCATCATGAAACTCACATTGGAAATTTGTGTCGTTCCAAGGAGGAAATGAAGACTTTGTGGATCTAGTCTCTCTAGGAGTCATTGACAAAGTTCAAACCAAATAAGACCATAATTGACTGTATGTCATAGGAATTGGGTCGAACTGTCGAGTCTTTCCTTCTTGGTTATTTGGACGCCTCTGTTGATTCTAATGCTGATGCTAATTATTGGGATTTCGAGGCTTTAGATTTTGTCCTTGATGCTGAGGTGGAGTCTTAGCTTGCTGGTTCTGTGGTATAGTCCACGACTGTGGGTACTGAGGATGGGGAGATGGTTGCTGGCATTGAAACTGTTGCTGCATACAAATAAGGCATTGGAGACGGAGCTTGCGGAGCTTGGTGAGTTTCCTGGATTATACCAATTTCACGTTCCTCTTCCTCCTAGAAATAGCTAAGGGATTCTTTCTCACTAGTCTAGCTACTCGAGGTGCTTCGTATTTTTCCATTTTTGAGGCATTCTCGATGCATTCTCCAATTATCACTAGTTAGAGAAGCTTGATGATACACTGCCTATCATGCTTTCATAGTATTAACCTTGCAAGGTGCTCATGAACATGTCTACCATCTCCTTATCCAACAATGGTGGTTGCACTCGAGCCAACTCTCTCCATCTCCGGGCATATTCTTTGAATGACTCGTTGTATTTTTGAGTGAGGTTTTGCAATTGAGTATGATTTGGAGCCATATCAGTGTTGTATTGATAATGCTTCAGGAATTCCATAGCCATGTCTTTCCAGGTGTGCACATGGCTTCTCTCTAGTTGCATATACCATTCCAACGACACACCATTGAGATTATCTTAAAAACAATGGATGAGCAATTTGTCATTGCGAGAGTACACGATCATTTTCTGAATATACATTGTCAAATGGGTTCTTGGATAGCTAACCCCTGTGTACTTCTCAAAATTCGGCATCTTGAACTTTGGAGGAATTACCATGTACAACCCTCTAAACCCCATGGAAAATATATGGCATAATCAGAGT
Source organism: Vicia villosa (assembly GCF_029867415.1). Taxonomy (NCBI): domain Eukaryota; kingdom Viridiplantae; phylum Streptophyta; class Magnoliopsida; order Fabales; family Fabaceae; genus Vicia; species Vicia villosa. Next base: position 227,813,444 of record NC_081181.1, on the reverse strand, counting down.
AAATTAGCATGCATATCATTATCAAAAGAAGGTGTCACATATATATCAAAACCAATACAAATACACTTGGTCATGCTCATAACACTCATTTAAATTCATGTTCCATACACTAACATATATGCATATCATAGTGGAATAATTATCTTTTCAAAACGACATCAATAATTGAATTTTATAATAGAAAACCATGTATTAAAGCAATAGGCACCAAAGGCCAACCATCACATAGTCTCAATACATCATGATATAAAACAGAGTATAACAAACATCTCTAAAAACAAACATGAGTTTAAACGTTTCTCCATGTTACATAACCAAAGTATGAATCACTACTACCTAGAATAAGGATAAACAAAGAATTAGCTCCTTCGACTAATCCTTGCGAGCAAAACACCGCTACTCCCCGGTAACTGAACAATGTTGTACAAAACACCATTTCAACAGAAGAATGAGAATTCATATCATCATAGAAATACATAATAATAAGTAATGCATAACATACATACATTAATAAAATTCATCACACTTCATACATTCACGTTTTCAACACTTTTTAACACAATTCACAAGTTAACATATACAACATAGCTCAACAATTCAAGATACCAAAGTAATCAATCACAAATACCACAAATGTACCATTCACACAAATATAACATAAAGCACACCAAACATACATTTCAAATCGACACATGTGACTCAAATGTAACTCTATGCAATATGCATGTGGTACCACTTGTTATCCTTACCGGTTTCACTGGGTCGATCTCCGAGACAGATAACCACCAAAAATGAGCTCGTCTCCTAAGCTTCAAACCGATCTCTAAGGTTTAGGACAAGTCACTAGATTCCAAGAAACTAACAAACATTGCCTCTTAACAACAAATGATCATGTGCAGATACCAACATGATATGAAATTAAGACTATCTCCAAATCTTAATTATACAAGCATATATCACATAATTCATCACATATGAATTATCTCACCTTTTCCACAAACATACATATATCATGTCATCATTCACATATGAAACACCTTCATAGCATTCACCAATTCAACACATCACAATTAACATGTAACAAACAACACTCAACAATGTTATTCCTAACCAATTGCAATTCAGAATATACATATACACAAAAAATCAAGTTTATGTTCATACAAAGAATCGCCTAAAAAACCATCCAAACTTATTCCTAAAATTCCATAAAATTCATGATAAATCAATTGATACAAGATCCAGTTCAATTAATGAAAATATAAATTTTTTCATTCTAGACAGCTTAGCGCCCTCACGAAAAACTAGGAAAATTCTATTTCCGAATAGTCTCGGGTTCCCACAAATTTCATCCTTAAAACTCATCCAAACATTCATATTTCATGAATTAAAAGAATTATAACATATATCCAATGTAGTATCAATTACCAACATAAAAACATGATTTAAACATCACTTTCATGGATTCTAAATCAAAATCTAAGCATATCAAAACCTAGAAATTAAAATCCCAAATCCTAATTCATGCTTGCTACCCATTACATACTCACATAATCAAATAAAAACCCACCCTTACCTTGGATGTAGATATTCTTCTAGGGTTCTCTCTTCTTCTATTCCATTTCTCTCCTTTCTCCTCTTTTCCTCTCCTATTGGTTTTCTTCACTTCTCTTTCTAATTTCTATTTCTCTTGTTTTATCAAAACCATTACTAACACAATTTCCACTAACGGGCTTACTAATAAATACCTCCACCTTTACTCTTCCTAATATTATTATTAAACCCAATTACACATTTCTACTATTCTCACACCCATTGATCCAACAGTAACACTCATATAACACATATGTACACAAAATCACACAATTAATTAATTACTATATCATATAATAATTAATAAAATAAAGGGTTAAGTATGTTTTTGCTCCCTATAAATATCTCAAATTTCATTTTTAGTCCCTATTAAAAAAAAAGACATATTTTAGTCTCTATAGAAATTGTTAGTCCATGCTATTTATAAAAATTTTGAAAACTATTTAATTACCCTTAAAATTTTGAGTTTTTGAATAATTTTTCCATACGTGTTTAAAATATTATATAATATTTATTTACCAAATTATAGAATTTTTTATAATGAGAAGAATTAAATATGACTTTTTTAAATTTCAAAAGATAATGATAAAGTAATGTAAATCTCGACTTAGAAATCAAATTTTGAGTTTCTTTTTTTCGAGGAACTTTCTATAACATTCTAAATATGTCTGTAAAATAATCATTCAAAAATAAACATCGATTTAAGAAAAGGGACTAAAACTACGTGCATAATAATTTTATGAGGATCAAAATATGTCACTAATAGGGACTACAAATGAAATTTGAGATATTTATAGGGACAAAAAACATACTTAACCCTAAAATAAATAACTAATAAAATAACTAGTAAATAAAATCAGGGTGTTACAACTTTCCCCCACTTAAAAGATTTTTCGTCCTCGAAAATTACCTCAAACAAACAACTCAGGCCAAGTTTGTAGACTCACCAAATCACTGTATGGCCTGAAACAGGCTAGGACACAGTGGCTTGACAAGTTGACTTGCTTCCTTCTAGATTATGGTTTCATCCAAGCACAAGCAGGTCACATTATTTTCATCAAGTCCATAGTTGATTCTTTCTTGGCCCTACTGGTATATGTTAATGACACAATACTAGTTGGACTAAACATGACATAATTTGATTCATTCAAGAAGGAAGTGAATTCAAAGTTCTGCATTAAAAATCTGGGAGAGTTGAAGTTCTTCATAGGGTTAGAAGTGGCACACTCTACAAAAGGTATTTCCACCTGTCAAAGGAAATACTGCCTTGAATTGTTTGAGATTTCAAGCATAAGCAACTGTAAACCTGCAAGCACCCCTCTTGATCCTACCATTAAGTTAAGCAGTGATGATAGCTCTCCATTGGAGTATGTTGGATCATATATAAGACTTGTAGGTCAACTCATCTATTTAACTAATACCAGACCTAATATTGCTCATGCTACACAATAGTTAAGTCAGTACATGTCCTCACTCTTCACCTAATGTTAAGTAATACAAATCAGCCTTGAGAGTTTTGAGGTATCTAAAATATGCTCCTAGTTGTGGATTCCTTTTTCCTCGAAATTCAGCACTTCAAGTGAAAGGATTCAATGATGCTGACTGGGGAGGCTGCCTGGATACTAGGAGATCCATCTCTAGATATTGCTTAATCCTTAGACATTCACTCATTTCATGGAAGTTTACGAAACAAAACACTATCTCATGCTCTTCTGCTGAGGCTGAATACAGGGCCTTTACTGCAGTAACCAGAGAATTACAATGGATCGGCTTCCTTCTACTTGATCTTGGTCAACAATGCACTAGACAAGTTGTGCTCTATTGTGACAATCAAAGCGCGATGCACATACCTGCTAATTCTGTTTTCCATGAGAGAACAAAGTATCTTGAAATCAATTGCCACATTATGAGGTTGTAAGTTCAAGAAGGATTGACGAGGTTGCTTCCTGTCGCTTCTGCTTCACAAGTTGCAGATGTCTTCACCAAAGCTTCTAATCCCAGACCTTTTCATGCAATCGTCATCAAGCTTGGATTGGTGAATATCTTCCACCCTCAAGCTTGTGAGGAGTAACAAGAATAGAAGAGAATGCCTACATGCATTAGTGCATGTTGTGTTGTTACTTACTTCTGAAGTTTCTTAGTTTTTCTCCATGCACACATGTTAGGGTTTAGTTATTTTGGTTTTTCTATTATAACTACATAACGATAAGTGATGATGTATATATACATCTTATAACTCCCTTTGCCAATCTAATGAAAATCGATGTATTTCATTCACTCATTCGTTTCAATTCAGTTTGCTAATATGACCAACCTAACAGTTACTTATTTTAAATTACTGCACCTTTATTCATTGTAATTTTGCTCATGATAAACTGGGCAAATGAACCCACATACCCAACTCTACTATACATACATAATAAAATAATACACTACTATCATGTTTGACTGTTTTTTTACATAATTCAGATATTTTCTTAATGATATGATAGTCACTAAAAGATAGTATTATAAATCTCTTGAAATAAATTAATGTAAATCAAGATAATAAATCATTTCTTCTTGTTGTTTATTTTTTCCTTAACCATTGTAGAAGTAACTTTAATACATTTTATTAATATTTTAATTGTTGGTCAAACACCTTAAAGTGACTTGATAAGTTGGAAATATAGTACTATTCATAATAAATGCTCGAGCAAGTGTTGCTCCTAAACCCCTCCATAGCACAATCAAACCTTCTTCTTTGATTATCTTTAAGGTGCAATCCAATATACCTTTGTATTTCAATGAAGATGATGTTTGAGCTTGCAATCTAGTCTTTATAACATCTGCAGGATAGTTAAAAATCCAACTCGCTATCCCTGCTACTCCTCCTGCTATAAACATAGTATGCACACTTTCTTGACAACTTCCTCTACAACCAGGGTGGAGTTTCTCCCTTGTGTACTCATATGCTCCAAAGTAGAAGGCAAGAGCAGGTGCATCTCTAAGAACTGTGATACCAAATCCTCGATAAATGCCACAAAGGCCTTCATTTTTCCAAATGTTCTTAGCTAAGATCAAAGGAGTGTTCTTTTTGTTTTCTGAACAATTGTCAATATTTTTTTGAAGCTGAATGCGAATTTTAACTAACTCAACAGGAGACATCAACATGCTTTGGATAGCACCTGCACCGAGTCCTCCCAAAGCAACATTCACAAGGGAAGGAGGTCCATTAGATGAAATAGAAGGACTACAAATCCTCGTAAAAATGGAATAACTTTGAAAAATCATAGCATTCTGTATCATAAAAATAAACACAATAGTTTATCAGATGACACATTTTATATTAACTAATATAGTTAGTATATTATAAATACTTAAATCACACAATAGAAACACAATATTTGTTATTTTCTCAAACAGATTTTTTTAAAGATAAATACTAATTATAAACTTGAAATACAAAATAATATTTTATTTCACAAGGTATTATAAACTTAAAAAAATAGAATAGTTTATTGAAATGGAAAACATTATATTGGCAATATATATTTATTAATTATTTTAATTATACGAATCATTTCTCATACAAATCTTTTTAGGACAAAACTTAGGTACAATTTTTTAAGTGTGTTTCTTATTATTTTCCAATGAAAATATGATAAGTATATAATTTCCTCTTTCACGTATGCAAATTTTTCCTATTTTCACTCACTAAATGATATTTAAGTATATTTATCCTATTTTCATTGGAAAATAGTAAGAACCACGCCTAAAGAATTATACCTAAATTTTGTCCATATTTTTATATGGATACTAAAATTTCTACGTTTTCTTCTACCTCGTACCCATTTCTGTTCCTTGTAATATCATTTATAATTAAGATTTTTCTAAGTGTTTGTTAATAAGAAGTAATATATTTCTATTTACAGGTATATTTTAAAGATTGTTTTAGTAAGTGACTACTAAATTTACCATAATAAGCTCAAGATTTTTTTTTTAATCGTATAATTTCTTGTAGGAGAAGTTTCTCTTAAAATTGACATCTATAATTTTTAAAAAAAAAATTAAAATATGAATGCATGATAAATTTTAACAATCGACAGTAGTTTTTTTATTTAAAAAAGACTTGATCAAAATTTATTATCTCGATAAAAATATAAAAAATTGTTAAATTAATATAAATTTTTATTTAGGTTATATTTAAAAAATTTCAAATGGCATAATTTGAAATATCTCTCTCATATTATATATTGTAAATGAAAAAGTAATTATTTTAATCTTTTAAATTAGATGTTATATTTTCAAAAAATATTGTAAACTAGCCTTTAATAGTTTTCAAAATTTATAAATTGGCCGCTTTAATTTTTCAAAAATTATTAATTGGTCTATGATTTTTAAATTTTAAATCTGACCAAATTTTTTAAAACTTATAAAATGACTCAAAATATTTAACAATAAATAATTTTAATATTATATTCAAATAATATAATTTAAAAATAAATAAATTTCAACTGAATCATTTAAATTATTTAAAATTATAAATTCACTGCTATTTTTCAATAACCTCATGCAAAAATATCTTAATGATATGTTTGAATTTATGAAATATGATTAAATGAGATAAAATGAAAATAAGTGTATATTATATTGTTTGGATTGATTGAAAGATGGTAAAATAAAATAGAACACGATGAAATTAATGCATTACATTCCATTTTACCAATTCCTTTCTTTTTATACTATATGATTTGCGTGGAATAATAATTTTATTTCATTCCATCATTAAATATACAAACACGCGAATAACGCTATTCGTGTGTTTGTATATTTCGCCCTGCTCCCTTTCATTCTATTTCTCTTCACTCTATTCATTTTATAATATTCGAGCATAGTCTAAGCTTAGGATATCAGAAAAGTATGACATTTAAGATGATTTTTGTGATAAATAGATGAATTTGATGACTATCTGTTTGGAGTCGGTTCAACACTATTCTTTCCGTCTCACAAAAAAATATTATATTTTTTATCTAACATATTTATCTAGTTAAAATATCAATGCAATATTTCTCTTTGATTATGACTTCTATTTTATTTAATTAGTTTACTAATTATAATTAATATAAATATCCAAAAAAAAATATATGTAATTATTTTTATAAGAATCACATATTTACTCTATGTAATTTGAGCAAGTTTTTTTTTTTTTTTTGCTTTTTTTCTTCTTCTTTCAATTCAGCCATTATAATATATAGGTTTTATTTGTTTTAACTATAATAGACGTGGATCATGAAAGTAAAAGACTAACCTGAAAACCAACAGAAGCCAAAGGAACTGCCATGCCACGATAAAGAGCAGAAGGTCCTTCCTTGGCCAACAAGTTTCTAAGGATGCCAACAGCAGAAGCCTTCCCGGACTGTTGTTGCATGACACGAAGAGTATCCAATGGATAACTCGCTATGATACCTGTTGTGCCTCCAAATCCACCTGCTACAAACTCTCTCCCCACATTGTTCTTCATAACATATTCTGTCCAAGATTCCATTCTCTATTCAATTATAACATGGGAAGAGTAAACATTTATATTGTGATAGATGGGTAGTTAGTACCACGCCAGAATTTATTAAGGAGGTTGTGTGACATCAATTTTATTGGGGGCTTCAATTATCTATCTTATCTATAGTATAAATCTAACTAGAAACTGAATTCTGCTACCTCTCATTCAATTCAACTTTAACTAAGCTTCTTAATTACTAATTTATGTAATAAAACATAATTTCAAAATAATCAACTAAGAAAATATTGAGAGTTAAATTCTATATTAAAAGTGACATGTTAACACTCTTTTTATTATTAAAAAAATCATAATTAAAAAACAATGTTAAAATTATTAAAAAAAATAGATATTAAGTCTCATATTATATCGAAGAACTCAAATTTATTATCTATATGTGTGGTTTTTAAATTAACAAATCATACGATACACATTGTAATTTCTTGCGTCTCATAGAAAGTATCTCATTTGCACTTTTTTTTTATCTCAAAATATTTCTCATTTACAATATCAATACAATGTTTATTATTATTTTTTCACTACTATATCCATATTTATCACTTTTTACTTTATTCAACTACTCTATTAACTACTATTAATAAATATATTCTAGTAAATAATATTAATTTTATCATTAAAACAAATACATCAAATCATTTCTTTAAGAATCTCGCATTGCTCAAATATGACACTTTTTATGAGACAGAAAGCATTATATATTTGAAATATGTGTTAGTATTATTTAACTAGTATATAAAATCATTTAGAAGATTTTTTTTTTTATAAAAAAAATCAATTAATAAAATCAAATATAAATATAAATTAAAAAAGTGAGGCCCTAAGCGGTAGCCTTGATGGCCTATCCCTAGGGTCGGCCCTGTTACAATTGTATGAAACATAACATAATAGTCAGAGAATAATCATTACATAAGTTATTCATCCAACACAAGGTATGCCAAAACGGTTCAAACATAAGGAACTAAATATCATAACAAAATACATAGGAAATACATCAAACATGCTAAAGTAAGGTCTTCAAGTAAGTATTCTCAAGCCTTCTTGTCTTTACCTTTAGCATCTGACTGATCATCTGTAATTATTACAATAAAAGGGGTGAGAAACAACTATCTCAGTGGAGTTCTCATATCTTAGAAGTCCTCACGGATATAATATGTATTGACATTTCTTTGCGACTCTAGTGAACTAATCCTTATGGGGTTCAAAATCCATGGGTGTCGGGGAACAAGCCTCGTACGTGAGAGAACTCTCTAATGATTACCACATATTCTGGTCAATGTGTACCAACTTTTGCAACTAAGGCTCATTCAACCTTTCTTTACGCCCATTATACCAGATTTATCCAACATCGAGTCTTTCCTTCAATCATACGGTCTTTACATTATTTCATTATTCACACAACATTATTCTCAATTGATTGGTATATCAACTGAGTCATTCCTTATTAATACTCTTAACAGTATCAGTGTATCTTTACGACTCCAACTTAGAAGCAAGATAGCATCCTTAGTACAACCTTTACGATTTGAACTTAGTCACGGTCCTAATTACGACCCCGCTCAGTTGGATTTAGCATATGGCGTACCATTGCTAATTACAAACCCCCCGATTGGAATTTAGAATGTATAACTAATTATGGCTCTGCACAGTCAGATAAACTTGATTGGTATTACGCGCCAGATAATTCTCCTTAGAAGTATGTCAGCGTACCAATCGGTCAAAGGGGATTGTCGGATTATTTTGCTTCCCTTTGTATCATAACATAATATACAATGAGTTAATTCATAAGAATTAAATCATTCACATAAGCATTACATTACTACATTATTGGATAGCTTATCGAATTAGCTTTCCAATTATTCTGACCACGTCTCAAACGGAGTTACAAAACTCAAGTTATGCAATTTTCAAATTATGCATTTTTTCCAACACATTGTGGTGATCGATTACCAGCCTCCAAATATATTTGTCCCGTTCCGCCCTATTTTTTGCGATATTTTGCAGGCGCGAGCATACTTAATGTGGTTCATAATTTGGTATGTCCTCTTTGTTTTAATGGGGATGAGGATGTCGATCATTTGTTCTGTTCGTGTGCAGTTTCAAAGCTTATTTGGAGCAAGATTTGCAATTGGTTGGGCTTCTTGGAGGAGGTTTTGTAGGAGAATTCTTTTTTGAAAAGGGTTATGATTCTTAATTTTAGAGCAACCGTCAAATTTTGCTTGAATGTTGATTGTATGTTTAGTTTAGTAATTTGTTGGGCCATTTGGAATTATAGGAATGTAATTATTTTTAATGGGGAAATTCTTTGTAATATTGATGTGGTAGGAATGATTAAGTTATGTGCTTAGGAGTGGTTAGTGGCCTTTAACAAATTCAACAAGACAAAAGTTTGGTTAGATTAGTGTGAAAATCTGACCTCTTGTTTCGATTAATTTCTTCATGTTTCTAGTTCTTTTTATTTGTAATGGGTTGGACACCCCTTTTCTCTCGTCTAATATATTTATCATTGCTTATAGAAAATTAAAAATTTATAATCTTTAGGCTTAATAGTGTAATACCAGCAGATTTGCCCTACACTCATTTTTTTATTGATAGGATAAGGTTTATGCCTGTGTCCTCAACAAAACTCGTCCCGTCTTATCTCATTTTTCTGCGCACTTCTGCGTGACAAACTTTAATAGGGTTGACATGCATGTATGTCACCCTTTCATAGTACCTATATGTTATACCAAAAATTTTGAAAAAAATAAAATTCACATCGAAATTTGACGCACTCTTCATGTACATAAATAATTTTGATGTTAGAAAATTAATATTTGGAAAATATTAACGACTGTCCTAATGATAGTTGAAATACGGTTTAAAGTAGTAAATTTTTTAAAAAATAAATATTATTCAATGTATTAAAAATAAAAATAATTAATTTTTTTAAACAATATTTTTTAATTTAATAGCATTAAAGAGTGTCGTCAAAACATTTAGCATCACTTTTTATTTTACTAATTAATCTCTGAAATGTATCCTATTAATTGAGTCAAACTCATTTTTGTATAAAAAGTTATACACGTTTTATTTAATTATTGTTTTTAATAATATAGAAAAACAATTATAAAACATTGATTAGATGCATTAATTTTTATACAACATTTCTTTAATTTCGATCAAATTATCAGATTTTATAATGACTAAAATTATGAATTATGATACACCACACTGATATAGTTGTTTTCTAAAAATAAATCAAACTTATACTATTCCAACACTAAGTTTTGTTAATACATAGTCAAACTGAATGTGCGTCTATAGAATAAAGGGTTAATACTATTTTACCTCTATGTCATATAGACGACTTTTGATTTTGTCTCCTGTATTTTTTTTTTTTAAAAGCATCCTTGCCATTTGAACCCCATCTTATCGGTCCTCGACAACATTAAAACCATCTGAAGAGTCGATGGCAAATCGTGAAACAATGTCTAGGGGCTCTTGCCCGACCCAATCCAAGTTGCAACCAATGTCCATATTGGATCCCGCATTCACGTCAAGTAGGTTGACTTCTCCAACTTGTCGAGGCATTTTACCTGAAAGTCAGGGGGAAATAGTGAATTCGACGGTAAAATAAAACTCACCCTTCCACCGCAGATCAAGTGAAAAGGCGAGGAGACGCTAGAGGATAGGTCCTCGACTAAAGCCCTTTTCGACGTACATAACAAATGCGGGAACCCTATCCTCGACAATAACACCAAACCACTAGCCTGAGAAAGGATTCTCCACGATGCAATGGCGAGCACGATGTTCTCTAAACTCACGGGGGACGTATCCCAGTCACAAACCCATCGGAAGTTCGTGAGTCCTCATCGGAAAACTCATGAGTTTCATCGGGAGATACAAAAGATTAGTGCAGAGGACGCGAACGAAAGAAGAGCAACAAGAGAGCAAAGTTTGGAAATGTTTCAAATTATCCTCCTCACTCTTTTTTATAGCCAACCCCACCACACGAGGAAACACACGGTAGGTCATCATTGCTTAGGCCCTAAGCTATCATAGGCCATAATGATGCATTAATTAGTTGTCACGCGTGTCACACTAAAGGACCCTACTTTCACACTCCTGAGACAATGTTTCGTATCTACGTGTCGAGCTCTCATGTCGACTTCTCGCATTCCAGCGCGGACATGAACCCTAGGGCTCCAACATTATGTGTCCCCACTGTCGGGCATAAGCGACAGGTTACAACATTTCCATACCGTCGATCACGCTCGCAAAAACTCAGGCCGCCTCAAGCAAGCACAGTCTCGAGGAGTTTGGTGACAAATTTACCGTGTCGAGTAGGAATGACAGGCAGCACCTAGTCCGGATGTCGGACATAGATCATTGGCCCGACGCAAATTTCCTACGAGCATACATCCAGGGAAATTCAAAGCGAACTCGAGCAAACCACGTTCACGTGACTGCACGCCCAGATGATAGTTGACCACATGCAAAGTCTATCCACCACGAAACGGGAGCTAACTCTTAAGTCATAGCTCTTTCAATTAGGAGCAAAGATTTGGGGGGCTCTTGTTCTGGACCGGGCTTGTGGCTGGCCCACTGTCGGGAAGGACCCAGTCCAAAACTACTACAAGGAAGGCCGAACGAAGTGGCCCAAACTGCCATAGTCGTTGGGGTGCTTCTCACCCACGTGCCTTTCTAAGGACACGTGGCCAACTTCCCTCCAAAAGAACCGGTCTTCCAAACATCCGAAGATCGCGGGGCAGTTGACCTAGAACGAAGATCACGCGCTAGTTTTCCCTACCCATGTAGGATCTGGGCAGTCTTCTATTATGGGCCGGAGAATCCAACCCACAATAGAGACCTTGTCTAACGTTGGGGGCACTATAAATACCTTATTCCACAAGAGGGTTAGGTATTCTAATCATTCTCTCTAACTTCGTACTTGCACTTTTCACTCTGAACCTTACTTTGGCATCAGAGTATCTTGCAGGCACACCCCTCTTTTTTTTCTCATCAACCGCAGAAGTTCAAGTGTTGTAGGCCACTGAAGATTGTTCTGATCCCGGTAAGATCACCTACCCAAAAGAACAAATTATCGACACTCCAGCCACTAACGACTCATAATAAAGTTAGGGTTCTTCAGGTATCATTTACATGCCAAAGCAATACTCATATCTTCAAGGTTCTCCGAATCACTCGGATCACAACATGACAAACCATCAATAAACCTCCTCTATAATATCACATGTGACAAATAACTGAGAAGCCGACTCAGTGACGCTTCCACAAAGACCATAAGCCACACCTACATTATCTAAGTGAACCTCGCAATTAATGAAATTCTCTCTAGAGGGAAAATCATTCCGAAGCAACTATCAGGAAAAGACAATCACTTTGGAAGGTGCCTGAGTGGCCTAGATAGAAGACAATAGCAACCAAGTAAACTTCATCCTTCCCTACCTACCACAACGAACTATCACTACCAAGTTAACTCCTACCTCTACCTCAATTGTATATCAAATAGCTGAAGATCCTAAAATCTAAACAAAATAAAAGGATAGCATTGTTCAGGCACATAGATTGCATATTTTTTATTCACCATTATTGTTATTTTTATTCACCATTGTTGTTATCGTTAATTTTTAAATTTCTTATTTTTTATTGTTTATATGATTCCGCACAGACGGCATTTTGCATTAATAAATAAAAGATACAAGGTTACAGGATTTATCTTTTTGTGCAGAAATCTCTCTATAGTAAACTTGACGATGAAAAGAAACTATAGAGATGATTATACATATATTCCTTATTAGTACTTTCTTAGTATCTAATGCTGCAGAATCAAACATTGCCATTTATTGGGGTCAAAACAACAATGAAGGTACCTTAACACAAACATGTGCAACAAAAAATTACTCCTATGTTATCATAGCTTTTATGAACAAATTTGGGAATGGAACAACACCTGAACTCAACTTAGCAGATCACTGTGACCCACTACAAGAAACAAGCTCCCTAGCTGCATAATATAGTGACGTGATTATCACGTGTTAAAATAATGGCTGTTGCGACGTGATAATCACGTCACTACATATTATATTAATAAAATATTACAAGTTACATATTAAATGGGTGTGTCAGCATATTTAATTTAAAAAAAAAAATAGTGGCATTATAAGCACGTCGCTAATTGAAAAAATAAAATAAAATAAAAATGGGCGGTGGATTTCAAATGGGGGGAGTTTAAATATTTTGAAATTCAAACTAGAGACGTGATATTCACGTCGCTAATAAAGTAGCCTGACTCAGTCAGACATTGTGCAGTCTGTTGTTGACCGTTGGCTGAGTAGCGACGTGTATTCCACGTGTGAAATTAGCGACGTGAAATACACGCCTCTGATTGGCAGACTTTTGCAGAGCTTTGCAGAGCAGGTGACCGTTGGCTGATTAGCGGCGTGATTCGCTTTTGGCAAAGTAGCGACGTTGCTTGCCTGTCGCTTTATTTTTTATATCTTTCCCGAGCCAGCTCGGTTTCCACCATTATCTCTCATAACTCTTCTTCATTCTCTCAAACTCACCATCTCTCAAACCCATTTCTCTTCTTCATTTTTCTTCTTCATTCTCTCAAACTCACCATCTCTCAAACCCATTTTCATTTCTCTTCTTCATTTCTCTTCAACTCTTCTTCCCCAATCTCTTCCCCAATTTAATTTCAATTGCAAGGTATATATTTCAAAACCATTTTAATTTCTTATTTCATTTTATAAATTATGTTATGCTCTAGTTTTGTTCTTAACTGAAATCTGTTTTTTTGTAGGTATTATTTGTGTTTGAAGGAGCTTCCAAGGGAACATTAGAAGAAATAATAGAGGAAGATAGAGGTATTTTTAGCATTTATATTTTATTTAATGTGTTATTAGGTATAGTTTTTGTATTTGTAGGTATAATTTATTCTGTTTTACACTTTAATGTTTTATTAAATCTAGTATATATTTTATTGAAATCTGTTATATATAATTTTTAAATATTATATTAAATCTGTTATATCTATTATGTATAATTTTTATAATAAAATCTGTTATATCTATTAAATCTGTTATATATAATTTTATTGAAAAAAAATTATTAGTTTTAATAAGATAATATACATGCATGTTATATCTATTATATATATATATATATTTTATTGAAAAAAAGAATATTAGTTTTAATAAAAACAGATTATATATAGATATTTATATTATAAGAAACATATTATAAATGTTATTAAAAATAAGTTTAAAAAGTTATATGTAAAAAACAGAATATAAATATGTATAAAAAGTGATATGTTTTTAAATGTTATAAATGTTATACTAGATTTTAAACATATTATAAATGTTATTAAAAATAAGTTTAAAAAATTATATATAAAAAACAGAATATAACAAATTATATATAAAAAACAGAATATAGATATATATTATTAAAAACAGATTTTTAAAAAATTATAAATAAAAAACAGAATATTATATGTATAAAAAGTATTTATATTAAAAAAGTGAAATGTAAAAGGTATTTATATTTAAATAAAAAATAGAATATTTTATTTGTCACTTTTTTATTTGTTAAAAAGTATTTATATTTAAAAAGTGAAATGTTTTTTAAATAAAAGGTATTTATAGTTAAATAAAAAATAGAATATTTATTTGTTACTTTTTTTGTGTTAAAAAGTATTTATATTTAAAAAGTGAAATGTTTTTTATAATAATTTTTTATAGTTTTTTTATAGTAAATAATAAATTTGATTGATAATTATTAAAAATATATAAAAATAAATATGTATTAAAAAATTTGATTGATAAACAGATATGTTTTTTATAATAATTTTTTATGTTGAAATATTTTTAAAATTGTGTTATATATAATTTTACTTTAAAAATTGTCTATATGTATTAAAAAATTAATGTAGAAAACACCATTGTATAGAAAAAAACAATGTGATGTAGTATTTTTTTTAATATAACTTCTTTTAAAATGATATTGTTTTAAAATTTGTTTAGTTACATGTTGTGATGTAGTAGGTTGAATGATTTAATATAGTTAAATTATAATTATAGTTACTAAAAAGATAATGATTGAATATGTGCAGTATGGAATATTATTTGTACTATCGTAGTTGGATGTACGATAGATTGTATCCAGGAAGAAGTGGACTTAAACCCAATTTTATAGAAGGAGTTAATGGGTTTATAAAGTGGGCGTTTGTTCAGGAATGTTGTCGAAGCGAAGGGGGAGTTAGGTGCCCTTGTCTTAAATGTGACTGTAGATGTATAATTAGTGACCCAGAGGAAGTACAACGTCATTTGTATAGAAGAGGTTTCATTGAAAATTATTGGGTTTGGACGTCTAATGGTGAACAACTGCCGATGAATGTGCCAGAGACTAGCAATACGCATGCTTCAAGCAGTCGTCCGACTATGGAATACGAGGAAAATTTTAATTTGATTGGTGACATGGTTGAGGATGCTTTCGGTGTAAACGTGACCTATGATCAACCTGAAGATTTTGATGGGGAAGAGTTGCCGAATGAGGAAGCACAAAGATTTTATCAGTTGTTGAATGAGATGAATATACCGTTGTTTGAGGGGTCGTCAGATTCAAAGTTATCAATGTGTGTGAGATTATTGGCTGCCAAGGCAAATTGGAATGTCCCTGATAGGTGTTTGGAATTCTTCATAAAAATGATGTTGGACTCAACTGCAACGAAAGACAACTTGCCTAAAACTTTTTATGAAGCAAAGAAGTTAGTGTCGAGGTTGGGTTTAAGTGCAAGAAAAATTGATTGTTGCACTAATGGTTGCATGTTGTTTTATGACAATGAGTTTGGTACTAATGATGGATTGTTGGAGGAATGTAAGTTTTGTGAAAGTCCAAGATATCAAGTCCAAAGTAAAGCCGTTAACCGTCAACAAACACGTGTAGCAGTGAGGTCCATGTTTTATCTCCCGATTATACCAAGGTTAAAAAGAATGTTTGCTTCAATGCATAGTGCAAGTCATATGACGTGGCATCATACAAACAAAACAATTCCAGGCACTATGCGACATCCATCTGATGGCGAGGCATGGAAGCACTTTGATCGGATGCATCCTGATTTTGCCGCAGAACCTAGAAATGTCAGGCTGGGATTATGCTCTGATGGATTTACTCCGTATGTCCAAGGGTCGGGAACTGCATATTCTTGTTGGCCAGAAGGGAAAAAAACAAAAAACAAAAAACAAAAAACAGTGGTGTATTTGTAAAAGGAGTTACTGATGGGGGTGAAGATGACTTCTATGGCTTTGTTAAACATATCTACGAGTTGGAATACAATTACTTGGACTCCGAAAATAAAGTTGTCTTATTTTATTGTGAATGGTATGATCCAACTAGAGGCACAAAAATAGACAAGACATATGGTACTGTTGAGATTCAAATGGGCCGAAGGTACAAACAGTATGACCCTTTCATAATGTCACATGTTGTTAGGCAAGTTTATTATGTTCCTTATCCTTCATTTGTGCCACGTAAACGAGGCTGTTGTGTTGTAATTAAAACAAAACCATTGGCCCATATTGAAAGTGGCGATCTAGTGGAAGATCTTCCTTTCCAAGTTGATGAAGTTGGACCAATTAATGAGGTGATTGCAGTTGAACAAATTACAAGTTTGTCTGATACAACAGTTGAGGGGTATGAAGTTGAGGCGTCTATATTGTTGGTTGAAGATAATATCGACGGAGAGCATGATGAGAATGTCACATCAGATGACGAGAATGATATGGATGAAGAGCATGATGATAATGATAATGATATGGATGAAGAGCATGATGATAATGATAATGATAATGATGTATATTAATGAGAACATGTGTTTGTAATTATACTAATGAACCATCCATTGAATGTTTTAATGAAGATATATATATTAATGAAAATGTGTGGTTTGAATATTTATATATTTGATTAATTGTGTATTCTATATAAATAGGTAAAATGCGACCCCAATCTGAGAAGACTAAAGGTAGACGTCCGAGGGTAGTGGTATGCGAGGCACCTCAGACGCCAGTATCTTCCCGCCCACAGACTCAGCCAGACCGCATGTCTTTGGCCAGCACTCAGCCTCTTATGCCATTACTCTCCTCTCCATCTTTTATTAGCCCACCCAGTTATTCATTTCAGCATACTGGGGGACCTAGCTATCCATTCCAGCAGACTGGGGGACCTAGCTTTCCATTCCAGCAGACTGGGAGACCTAGCTTTCCATTCCAGCAGACTGGGGGAGCTAGCTTTCCATTCCAGCAGACTGGGGGACCTAGTTATTCGTACCAGCAGAGTGCTGGACCTAGCTTTCCACCACAGGTCCCCCCAGGTTTCCAGCAGACAGGGGGATCTCGCACCACACATCCGACACAGGTGCCCCCATCCTTCCAGCAGACAGGGGGATCACGTACCTCACCTATACCTCCAGGCGGGGATGATCATGTGGAGGTAGATCAGGATGATATTGAGCAGGATGAGGATGATGTTTTGTTGGATGGCGATAATCTTCAGGGGGACGATAATCCGGATGAGATTCAAATCGTCGATGGCAGATATTATATTACGCCTGTTGGACATAAGTAAGTATCTTATTTAAAATTTTTTAATTAATATAAATTTTTTATTAATATAAATTTATATTTAACGCATGCTAATTCAAATTATTGTTGTTTAGTTTTACTCCGAGTCGGACAGCTGCAAAGTGTGTGAGCTATGTGATTCAGCAAATGTATAAAGATGCTTGGACGAGATTTGGAGAAGTTCCAAATAAGGATGATTGGTTTAAAAAATTTAAGGTATAATTAATTTGTTTTTGAATTATTATTTATTTAAAAAAAATATTATAATTTTCTAACTGTTTATCTTAATGTCAACAGGAAAAGTGCACATGGGATGTTTTGAGCGAGAAGGCTGTTAAGAAAGTCTTTTTTACTAGGGCATCAAAAAGACTTTCTGACACCTTACGACGTGTTAGAAAGCGTTGGGAACGTGATAGTAGTTATCCCGCTTGGGTGGGCAAAGACACTCTTGATAAACTTCTGGTCTATTGGGATTCACCTCAATTTAAAGCTAAATCTGAAAGTGGCAAAAAAATGAGGGCATCTGAAAAAGGTGGGCACGTTAATGCTGGTGGAAGTATAAGCACCTACGAACATATGCGACGCATGGTAATTACTACCACTTATATATTGAAGTTATGTTTTGATTAATTATTATATATGTATTTAAATAAAGTTCATTTTATTATTTAGGAAAAGAGGTTGGGGAGAAAACCACTCATGGTTGAGTTAGTTAAGGAGACTCGGACGAAAAAGTCGGGAGAGTATGTTGATGAGCGTACACGGCAAGCTTTGGTAAGTTATTCAATTTACATTATGAATATTTTTTTTTATTTTAATGACAACTTTGTGACGTGATTTTCATGTGGCAACTAAGAAGTTGCAGCATGATTTACATGTGGCAACTGAGGTTGTGGCATGAGAATCACGTGACAACTGATTTTTATTTTATTTAAGTTAAATTTAATTTAAGTTTTATATTTAATATTTTTATTGTATGTGTAGGAGGATTATCAAGAAAGGCTTGTAGAATTTTTGGTCACTAATCCGAAATTTACTCCTAGCGAAGGACAACCGCTTCATCCAGATGTTGATTTTTATATTTGGAATGAAGTCATTGGCGGAAAAGGTCGTAATGGATGTTTTTTTGGTGGTGGAAGTATGGCGGGATGCTTGAGAAGTGGTGATAGAAATTTATTTGAAAGAGTAAGAGATGGGGAAGGAACGTCACGCCCAGCACAATTGTCCAAACAAATGATGGAAACAATAAGACAATTGGCGATAAGTGAGGCGAGACGCGAGTCAGAGCAACGTGAGATGGCGTTAAAAGCCCAATTAGAGGAGCAACAACGGCAAATAGAGGCAATGAGTAAGAGGCAAGCGGAGATGGAGGGGCAACAAAGCCTAATAGAGAGAATGGCCAAGAGGCAAGCGGAGATGGAGGAGCAAATGCGGCTATTTATGCAATTCCAGGGAAGCGGTAATCAAATGTTTGGTGGAAACGTTGGAGTTGGTGGTGCCTCGACAAATCAACAAGATAATGATGAAGATTTAAACCTTGATGATTTTCCCGATCCAGGAGATACTTAATTATTATGTAATATTAATTATATTTTACTTTTAGTTTTAATTTTAATGTATGAAACATATTAAATTTTAATTGATGTATGATGAATTTTAATTTATATTTTGTTTATTACTTATATTTTAAATTTTATTATATTATTCAATAAATATATTTTATTAATATTAATATTCAAATTATTTATTAATTATATTTTATTATATTAATTATAATTCATTATTAATAATAAAAACCTTTTTTAATAATAATAATTAAAATTTTTTTATTAAAAAGAATTATGCTTTGTGGCATGATAAACATGTCACTATATTTGTGACATGCTTACCACGTCGCTAGATGCATATTAAAAAAAAAAAATTTGTTTTGTAGTGGCATGCTTCCCACGTCACTAATCAGTGTCATGAAAATCACGCCACAAACTTTCTCCGTTTCTTGTGCCATCCCTGCAAACCTGCAGCATGTCTGCTGTGCCAGAAATATGAGTTGGATTGTGTGTAGGATATAGCGACGTGAATTACATGTCACTGAATAGTGACGTGAATACCATGACACTACAAGTTTACCACCTCTCCCCCTGCGACGTTTTCTTTCACGTCGCAAATTATGTGTGGTGACGTGATGTTCCTTTTTGTGGCGTGGGAATCACGTCGCTGGAGAGAACATTTTTTGTAGTGACCCTTCTTCCAATGATTGCACAATGTTAAGCACAGACATCGAGAATTGTCAAGCGAAAGGAATCAAAGTCTTGCTTTCAATTGGAGGAGCAGATGGAGACTATGGTTTGGTTTCTACTGAGGATGCGAAAAATGTTTCTGATTACTTGTGGAACAAGTTTCTCGGTGGAAACTCGTCTTCGCGTCCTTTTGGTGATGCGGTGTTAGATGGAATTGATTTTGATATAGAGAAAATCTTGAAAGGAAAACAACAACGACATTGGGATGAGCTAGCGATTTTCCTCAAGTCATATAGAAATTCAACACGGAATGTTTATTTAAGTGCCGCACCCCAATGTCCATTCCCTGATAGAGAACTGGGTGCGGCACTTGACACGGGGTTTTTTGATTATGTTTGGATACAGTTTTACAACAATCCTGAATGTGAATATAGCGGAAATGATGTTGATCAGTTGTTGGATTCGTGGAAGCGATGGACGGATTCGTTGACGGTTGGAAAAGTTTTTCTAGGATTGCCTGCTTCTCCTGCAGCTGCAGATAATGGCTATATTCCTGCTGATTTGTTGTGTGAGATTGTTCTTCCCGTCGTAGCAATGTCGCGTAACTATGGTGGTGTAATGCTGTGGGATACATACTATGATAAACAAAGTGGATACAGTAGATACATTAAAAGTTCTCTATGCACTCAACAAAAGCCTTCTCAATGTAGAGGAAATGATTGCCGTCGCAAAGGTTCGTTTTATCGACAAAACTTAGGCGCGATTATGGAAACTCTTTCTACTATTGCGAAAATAGTAGAAACAGTTTCTAAAAAAAATGCACCAAAATTTTGTCATAGTAGCAAATTTATATATTTTATAATTTAGGAATGAATATTTTTTTTGTAATTTTTTATACATGCAAATAAATTATTTATGATATATTTGTCTATCAGAAAACAAGTGGTGGATATGGATAATCATTGGGATAGGAGTTGCTGTTGCAGTTTCTGTTATTTTCTGCTTAGGTTGCACCTTAAGGAAGAAAAAGAAAACACAAGGTAATTAATTTCTCACATAATAAATTTTAATTGATGAGTTATCATTTTTGACACAAGATATTTTATTTTCTTATGTCAAATAATCAGTGGATAGAACAATGAACCAACAGAAGGTGTTACATGAAATTGAAGGAGATGTTGTGCTTTCTGACAAGGCAAGAAGTGTTTGAAATAGAGGATGGAAGGATAGTAAGTAACTTGGTTAAGAAATAAGTACTAGTGAATTTTTTTTGTTATGAAACTCACTTTCGTTGTATGTAGATAGCATATACTATGAAGTAATAATATGTAGGCCAATATTTGTTGTTCTTGTTCGAGCCTTTGTTTCAAATATTAATAAAACGAAACTATAGTGTTACTATGTAGTTAGAGACAAAGACATATTTGACTAAATTTTGTAATGCATAGAGACATAGACATAATTGATGTTTCATTATTTGCACTTTATCAAAAATTTAAGGTCTCAAATACTTAAGGTCTCAAGGAGATAAACATCTCCCACTCTCAAACAAACTGCCTCCTCCACCATCTCAGATCTCAAATCCACACACCCTTATTCACTCTCTCCCATTTTCACTGCAACATCTTCATCTCTGCTATACTAATTTTATTTTTGTGTTGATTTTTAAGTATCCAATATTTTGTCTCGTATAAAATTGTAAGTTGTATCACAGTCTAATAAAACTTTTTCTTCAGCTTGAGCGCTACCTTTGCATCACATAAAATACCTGATGTCGTACTCCATTTCAACTATCCAGCTTGAATTCGATGGTTTGCATCCCCTTCTAATTTCCATCATTTTCTATCACAGACCCAAGATATTTAAACCGTGTGACTTGAGGGATAATATAGTCTTCAACTTTCACCTTTACATGAGAAACACTTCTTTTGTTGAACTTACATTCCATATACAATTACTTCTGTTTAGGCAAAAATCATGTGTTTCTAAAGCTCGTCTCTAAATTTTCAACCTCTCATTAAATCCTCTTTCGCCTCTCCAAGAAGGACTATATCATCTTCGAAAAGCATGCATCTCGGTGCTAGCTCTTGGATGTGTTTCGTGAGTACATCCAAAATTAAAATAAAAAGGTAGGGGCTTAGGATTTACCTTTGATGCAAACCAATTGTAATGGAAAAATTATCTGTCTCTCCACCCTATGTTCAAAAATTAGCCGATACTCCTTCATACATATCTTAGATAGCTCAAATATATGCAATCATAACTCCTTTTTTTTTTAGAGTTTTCCACAAAATCTCTCTAGACACTCTATCATACGCCATCTCCAAGTCAAAAAAAATTAAGTGCAAGTCTTGTTGGTCGATCCAATACAGCTCTATCACACGCCGTAATAAATAAATTGCTTCCAAGGGTCAACCTTCTCGGCATAAAATCAAATTGATTTTCGGCGACTTGAGTCTCTTTTTTTAATATCCGTTCAATCACTCTTTCCATAAACTTAATCTCCTATAATTTGCACAATTATATATACCCCCTATTCTTATAAATTGAAATTAAAACTTTTTCTTCATTCATCCGGCATACGTTTTAACTTCATAATTTTATTAAAGAGTTTAATGAATCATTCAATACCTTAATTTTCAAAGATTGTCCACGCTTTAATATAACATATTTGTTCATCGTTTAGATAGACAAGTAGTTTTGAATAGAGAATTATGGCCTAACAAGGAAAACATTTTTTAAAATTTAAAAGCTAAAAACATTACCTGCCATGCCACCGGGGCTGTTTTGTTTCTTTTACCATAGTTGAATTTCAATATACATGCTTTCTTGCAAAACTTTCTTGCGTGTCTTTATTCCATCCAACTTTTGCCTAATTAATATTAACTCATTCTTTTATTACTTGTAATCTACGAACTACTAAAAAGTATATGTTTATTATTGCTTTTGTCCTCCATTTGGTAGCTAGGGTATTTTACTTTAATAAATCATGAGGAACTGGTGAACCTATTATCAATTAAAAGTGTGCATAAAGTGGTTGAGAGGCACATGGCTTTCAGGTAAGCTAAAGCAATATCACTATCCCTTTTTAATTTGATGCACATGAACTTAACTGTATCACCCGAGACCGAAAAAGGCGAGGAATGAATACACCGCATGTCACACTCGATGACGAATATGACAAGGAGTGGTCGCCACATCAGAATGAGGGGATCCTGAGACTGTGCAGGTGTGGGACTGCATGGTTGAAGGAAATATATACCAACAAGATGCATCTTCTTTTCGATAGCCCGTGTCATAAAAATTCCACAGTTAAGCAATCTGGGTGTTATAAATGGTATCAGAGTCGGACCTTTCCTAATACGATGTGGTTTATAGGGTCAGTCGATCATCCCGAAAACAATTTGAAATGTTACATTAACGACCCCAAATAGTCACTTTTCTCCTAAAATCTCTGTTCCCCTCAAATTGTTCCTATTAACTAACTACTTTTGTTCAGGATGATTCAATTTCACAAGATCAACGCCAATCCACCCAAAAGGAGCAAAACTAAAGTAAAATAATTTCAAAAAAAAATTCAAATCCCAAACTAAGAGAAAAATCTCTACAAGAGAAAGGATACTTAAATGCATCAACATTTTTCACTCTAACCACCTAAAAGTTATATACCCGAAGCTCAATAAAAAACCACATACTAACGAATTAGCGTTCAGTTGATAATATATGTTGGAGCTTTATCCTAAAATAATTGCAAAAAAAAATAAAATAGAAACCTTGACATACATTAATTAGATGATTCTACTATTCCACCCATCCACTTTAATCTCATCATCTCCTTTAAACAACCACCTCCTACCTAAATCTTCTCCCTAAACATGGAATAAGTTACCTGGTTTCAATTATATAACTTTTTAGTATGCTATTTGGTTGCAGTTTTGTCTGATTTTCCATATACAAAAATTGGTATTGTGAAAGAGTTGTTAAGCTGCAGTCATAAATTTCGCAATGTAGTTGGGCTAAAAAAAATTAATAGAAAAATTATTTTTGACATGTGAAAAGTTCAAATCAAATATATATTGATACAATCAAGATTACATAAGATTATAGGATTATATGATGGTTGACGGATTTCTTGCCAACATAAAAATTACACCATATTAAAAGCTCTATTCACTGAACTTGCACCTGAATTACATTTCACTCCATTAATGACTATATCTATTCTTAATTGAAATAACACTTTTACTCTTTGTTAATACCCTTTATTAATAGATAAGAAATTGACATTATTTAAAAACTATGTCGTTTAGGTTCGATCCCCCGCAACTGCGATCGGGAGGGGGATGAAACCACTTGATGCCAGAACTCGCCTCCGAATCGGACTAAACCGGTGGTATAAAGCCAAAAAAAAAAACTATGTCGTTTATTTATTTATAAAATTAAATTTAATGTCCAAAAATATATAAAAGAAATATTTAAAATATAGAAAATAAATATATATTAATCAAGCATATTGTTCACAGTGTTCATATAGAAATGTTTAAAATATATAAGATTTATTTCATGTTATTAAAATAATTGAATTTATTCTACAAATGAGCTGAAAATTAAAAAATTAAAAGAAAAAGTTATAAATGTAAATTCAGACAAAAAGGAAAGAAAGAAAAAACACGAATTTCTGTGTAATGACCTGGATGAAAGAAAGAAAAGGAAAAGAAAATGAGAGTGTAAAAAGTAAGAATGAAAAAAAAGCTGACAAAATCCAAGGACAAATTGACATTTTTCTTTTTTTCATTTTACACATGATAAAAAAGTTTTTAGCCACTATAGTGGAGTACCCCAAACAAAATTAATAACAAATTATTATTGATTAATTATTAGTATAAGCTTACATTTTTATAAAGACCTGAATTTTGCACCTCCAAATTGTTAACACTTAATTCAATTGTTTTAAATTAGTTGATCTATCGTTCCTATAAAAAAAATGGATAGTTGTTTGGTTCTCCATTACATTTTATACTGTCCTCTGCTCATATTTTAAATCAAAAGTTAAGTAAATATTTTGTTCTGTTTGGTGCCTCATATTTTAACAATAGATTATAATTATAATTATCTCAAATGAATGAAACAATGATGGAAAAAAAAGAAAGACAAGTTATGAAAGGTGGATTCATTTATCCAAAACAAAGTCTATCGTGATATGGTTGGAACTTTAGACAAAGTGAGCGACATTTTCGGCTAAAAGGATACAAAGTAACCAGAAGAAGCCATCATGTAATGTAACCATTTACGTGTGTCCACCCTAACCGAACATTATGACAACCTGAAATCAAGCATCAAACAACCCTTGCTTTCTAACTTTCCAATTTTGCATGGCCTAGATAGATCACATTTTTTTGTCAATATAAATATCTCAATTTTCATTTCTATGCCTAGTAAAAAAATAATATATTTTAGTCTCTTCTGTTAAAAAAAATATGTATTTTTGAATATCATTATTTTGAAGACATGTTTAGAACGTATATTTTAGCTTAGTTGATTAAAATCTCGACTTTTTTTTAATAAATCCACATATATTGATAAAAGAATATATTACAAAAGAGAAGGGACAAACCATTAACCCATCAAAAAGAAAAATAATTGAAGAAAGATATGTTTAGTCAATTTTATTCGTTCTTTCTTGTCAAGAGGAATGGACTAAAAAATATTAGAGTTCAATGAAAAATTAAAACTATAAGCGAAAAAATTGAATAAGAGTTCTCTTCTTTATAGATGTGAGAAATGTAAAAATGCTTATTTGTAACAACAAAAAAAGCTTTTATAAGTGTTCCGTTGTTTCTTACTTGCCAATGTGACAAAGGGTGGGAGAAGATTTAAATCCCCTCAGTTTTCGGAGATGCATCTTCGGACGCACCTTATTTTTGTGTAACGTTAGTTTGTTTCGGAGATACATTTCTGTAAGGTGTTCGAAGATACATCTCCGTATTTTATGCAGACAACAAACGCAGATTATTTTGTGAATGATTCTCATATCAAATAGTTAGAATGTATTCTAAGATTCGACTATAATAAGAATATGAATAAAATGACATATATAAAGTTATAAGTCAAGATTACACAAATCCAATCTAGAAGTTACACTGAAGTCGATAAACAAAATACAACTTAAAATGTATCAAGAGTACAAATACAATAATCTACTACGTATGACGGACTATGAGTCGGCCTCTCCCTCGTCTCCTAGAGTTCCTACGTTGCCTCTTGTACTACAAAGCCTCCTAAGCCTCCTTCATCATGACATCTACAATGCCCTTCATCTTAAAGCCATCTGGAAAGAGTCCTCCCTCAAAATACGGCCTGCCCAATTTGCATGATACGATGACACCTAGGCAATACATCATGAGCATGATCTCCCCTAGTCTGCTCTTCCTCTAGTATCTCCTGATGAGTTGGCCTAGGTGGAACTCCTAGAGCACCATGTACCATATAAGGATGTGACACCCGGAAGAACCAGCGAATGTAACCGTCAATGTAGCTCTAATTGTTCTCAACCATGGTACTATGTGCCTCATATAGTACCGGATGATTAAAATGATCATAAAACATAGCATCCATATCCCTGTATTTCACATTGGGAGGAGCAGTCACAGAAGTGTCTTTGAGAATGGACTGCATGTAGTCGAACTGACGCAAGAAACGCTCAGGCAGATTATGAGCCATCAAAGTGACCCACAAGCCAACCATCTCGAGTATAAGACAATGTCATCAAAGAGAATTATCTCACAGTGATCAACGTAACAGTGGAAGTGTATATCCTCAAATACCAAGCAGTCAATATACACTCTAGACAGCTTCGTCGCCTGGTTCCCTCTAGGCGGGGAAATGCATAAGCACACGACTTATCCTCTGTATAAGTCGGCTCAAGTGACCAACCGAAGATGTGTGGGAATTAATGGAGGATCCAAGCTTGAAAACACGAATCATTAGTTAGTAACAACATTGCAATAATTAACAAATTGAAACACAACCAATAGAAGACCAATAAATGTTACCGTTAAAAGTGTGATACTTCCTATCATGTGCCTCATCTTCCACATACAACCGTCAGATAACTTGGAGTAAAAGAGGACCAAACAAGCGGCCCCTTAGTTGTACTCTTGGATCTGCTCAAAGTCCTCAAAGTACCGCAGGTTTAAATGACTAATTGCAACTAAAATTTTCCTCTCTGTCCCAAATATGTTTGGTAAAATGATCCGAATAAAGAGGCAGTAGTGATAAGTCTGACGTGCCTTCTCCAAAACCCGAATGCACTGCAGGTGCGGCCTGATCCGCCTGGGCTTGGTATGCCACAGGTGCCGCCTAGGACTAGGATGCTTGTGATGCCTCAGGTGCCTGGGATATCTCAGATAGGGGTGTACATGGGTCGATTTGGGTTGTAATTAGCCAAAACCATAACCCAACCTGTACATGGTACACTGGTTTGGGTGAGGTAAAATAACCACCCACAATATCATTGGGTTGGTTTGGATAAAACCACAAATTTGTGGGTTGGATTGGGTTGGGTAGTGGGTTACCCATTTTTTCCTTATATAATTATTAATGATATGTCACATTTTTCTTATTAAATAGTTTAACATATTATTGTTGTTTTTTTAAACATCAAATGTCTAAATGTACAATGAAATTTATCATAAACATATATTTGTACAAACCAAAGTTACATTACAGTAAAACCTAGAATTGCATAAAATAGTTGCAACTTACTAGAATTAGCATCAAAATAATCAAAGTGTGGCATCCTAAATAAGTTAAAATCATTACTTACTAAATAAAATATGTTCAAAAGGTTGAAATTGAAGCAAACAAAATTTAAAACATCAAAGTCATAACTTGTCAAATTACAAAAAAGAGAAAAAAAATATAGTCACTCAAGAACCCATGGGTTTTGTGGGTTGGATGTGGGTTTACCCATAACCCAATTATTTTGAATGGATTTTCATTTTTGAAAACCATATTCACCCAATAAACCGACCCAACTCACTTTTTTGGGTCGGTTTGTGTGGTTTTACTGGGTTTACCCATCCCATGAACACCCCTCTCAGGTGTCGTCTGGGACTAAGATTCCTGTGATGCCCAACCTTCAAGAACAGTTTGTTTCAAGATAATGTATCCCCCAATCAATCACAAATGTACCATAAACAAGATTTAAAAAATAAAAAAGAGGTTGAAGATAAAATAAATTTGAATGCAAGAGTTTTGAACTTTTCAAAATGAGAGAGAGTTGATTTCACATAAAATCACAAAATGATTATGATTTTCATTACATGAAAAGTGCTGACAAAAGGTTTTATATATGCTTGATATTAAGCACAAAAATGAGTGGTAAAAGTTGGTTAGATTCGAATGAAGAACAATGCATGGTTTACGTCAAATGAGCAAGTCAATATAATATAAAGATATATAATTTTTTACCTGTTTTCTCTTGATTTGAATCAATTATAAAGCATGATTCGAATCAAAAACCTCGTGATTCAAATCATGTATAAAATGTGATTTGAATCAATTGCAATAGGCCCTCAAGAATTTTTTTGAAAAACGGTGTGATTCAAATCATGTGTAAAGTGTGAATCAAATTG
This sequence comes from Vicia villosa, assembly GCF_029867415.1. Taxonomy (NCBI): domain Eukaryota; kingdom Viridiplantae; phylum Streptophyta; class Magnoliopsida; order Fabales; family Fabaceae; genus Vicia; species Vicia villosa. The sequence goes on along the minus strand of NC_081181.1, from coordinate 227,784,793 downwards.
AGCAGAGGTCAGGTGACCAGTAAGTTGCTTGATTCGAATTATGTACAAAACTTGATTTGAATCAAATTGTTTAAAAAGCTTTGTTTCATCTCTATTGATTTTATTTGAATCAGAATGCGTGTTTAATTTGATTGATTCGAATCAAATACACAAAATCTCTATTTTTCATGTTTTCAAAAGTACTTTGAAATTTTTCTTTGCACTTAACTTGAATCAAAACATGTATAGTTTTTATTCCACCAACTCATGCAATTGACTAAAATCATGTTGATCAAGTTCAAACATAACCATTGATTTATCTATACTAAAATGAATAACGAATCGATCTCAAACTTGATCCAAAAGATGTGAAATCATGAGGGAAACTCAATTAACGATAATAAACGAAAGTGATACGACAAGTAACAAAATAAATGTATTGGGGGTGCTCCCCCTGATTATGTTTGAGAAATGCACCAATCTCCCCTAGGGATATGCAATTTCACACACACCTTACAAACATTCAAATATAGGTCTTTGATGCACATCTGAAAACTATTTTGAGAGATTTTCGATCGCAAAATAGAACATTTCAAGTTCAAGTAAATGCAGCAGATTCATAGTGACTTGCATCTTAAGTGATTGGTGACGAAGTTTGTTTATGGAACCTTAATCATGGACTCCTTAAATTAAGAGTCTCCACACTTTAAAGTCAATGGAACATGTATCTGAGAAAGCATATGGTTTCAAGAAATCTTTTGTGTCTCAAATTCATATGACATCCTGAGGTAAAATTGTTGTGGTTCATTCTAACATATGTGGTCCCTTTGACACAATATCATTAGGAAGGAATATACACCTGTTTAAGCATCATATAATGATGTGCGTATAAGATGCAACAAAGATGAGGTGTTTAATGTCTGCAAGAGATTTAAGATGCAACAAAAAAACAAACAAAAATGCAACTTGAGATTTTAATAAGTGTTGAAGGCGGTGAATAAAAATACAAGGAACTTAACATATTTATGAAGAGATAGAAATTTAGCATGAGACCATGAACATGACTAAGTGTATGTGAATGAAAGGAACTTGTCACATGGTTTTTGGGGAGAAGTTGTTACTATTACATTTTAAATGTTAAACAATAGTACAACCATGAGATTTGACAAGTTTCATATGATGCAATATGCCTAGGTAATACTGTATCTATCAAGAACTAAAAGATTTATGGCTCTTTATGTTTCAAACATATTCTAGACAAAAGAAGGAAAAAACTTGAAGGCACGAGTTAGCTTATAATTATTTTAGGCTACCGCATTATAAAATCATACAAACTGTACAATCGGGTCACCAAAAATATTGTTGTAAACTGCGATGTTACAATCAATGAGAATGAATGTTGAAATTGGGAAATGAAAGGTGTTGCATCGTCCTCAAGTGTGACATTTAATTACATAATGGCCAGGAAGAGTCTAATGTACATGAAGGGGCTATTAAAAAATCATAATAGCCAAGAAGATCATAAATAACTAAATTCTCAACTAAGGGTCTCTAAGTTTATAATGTCATTCGTGACAACATGGTTGCATGTGATATAGACCTAATGCACTTATCCATATTTATTGAATCAATGAAATCTCAACATTGTGTGTATATATGTGACTGATCTACTCATCATTGAAATTAATCATGTTGGAGTTAAGAACCTTAAATTATAGATAAACATTGAGTATGATATAACTGACTTAGGAGAACTAAGGTACTCCCATGATTTTGAATTTGTTGGAAATCAAGAAACAAATGATAATTCATCACAAAAAAAGTATATTAGTGACATCCTGAATGCACTCTTATGGAAATAAATTTCAAATTAAATTATGACGAAGATGTCAAGATAATTAACATTAGTCCATACAAGTAAATGGTGGTTGTAGTGAGCAGAATTATGCATAACCTAAATTGTCGCATATGCAAGAAGTCAAGACGATTATGAGGTATCTTAAAGGCACAATTAGCTGTGGTATCTTATTCCTAAATCCTAAAGACAAAAGAGATAAGCTGGTTAGTTTTCATGATTCAAATTGGTATGGAGACAAGGTGGAAAGGAGAAGTGCAATGAGGTATGGGTTCAAACTATTCAACTTTTCAATCCCAAGGTGGTATAAGAAGTAAATGGTGGTGGCCTTGTTATCATATAAAACTAAATATATCTAAGCTTTCATTACAACCTATGAAGAGGTATGGTTGCAATCTCTACTAAGTGAAATGGAGATATGCATGGAAAAAGAAGTGAAACTCGTGATAGACGATAAATCATAAATCAACTTTGCTAAAAATTCCATAGCTCATAGGAGGAGAAAACACCTAAAAACACATTCCATTTTCTTAAAGATTAAGTAAGCAATAGTAACATCATTCTGGCATATTGTAATAAAGACGATTAAGTTGAAGATGCCCTAATTAAACCACTGAAAATTGAAAATTTTAAAAGGGTTAAATACATTTTACCCCCTGCCAAAGTAGCGAGATTCGGTTTTCCCCCTTATTAAAAAAAAATTTAGCCTTCGCCCCTTAGAAAACAAGATTCTGTTTTCAGACACCCCCTATCCCTTGTTTGGCTGACTGGGTGTGGTGAGTACCCCAATCTTTATGTTATGGTTGACATTTTGAACCACTGCGCCATACATGCTTCTTGGACTAAGTTACAAACGAAATATTTATGTATCATATTTTCTACCATTTTTCAAATATAATATAAACCATATATGTTTATTATTATTAATACATTATTTATTTATTAATATTTATTTATTAATAATTTATTTCAATTACAAATTTTAATTTTATTACATAACATTTATTATCCTATTTTTATTAGTATATTATTTTATTTATTTATTATATAGTTTATTGATTATAGTTTATTGATTATAGTTTATTTTATCAATAATTGTATATACTATATATGTTTATATTATTAATATATTACTTTATTTATTATTTATTTATTTATTTATTTATTTATGTATTTATTTATTTATTAATTATTAATATTTATATATTACATTTTTTTATATTTATTATGGGTTAATGAACTTTTTCGTCCCTTTAAATATTTCAAATTTCGTTTTTAGTCCCTCTAAAATTTTCCTTCAAGAAATCCTCCCTTCAAAATTTTTCTTCCGAATTATTAGTCCCTAACGTCAAATTTCGTAGCTAATCGGTGGCTAAAGTCGTAGCTAATCTCTAGCAAATTTGACGTTAGGACCAATAATTTAGACAAAAAATTTTGAAGGGACGATTTCTTAAAGAAAAATTTTGGAGAGACTAAAAACGAAATCTGCAATATTTAAAGGGACCAAAAGGTTGATTAACCCTATTTATTATTAATATACTTTATTATTAATATATGTTTATATATATGTTTATTAATAATAAATAAGTAAATAAATAAAGTAATATATAAATAAATAAAGTATATTAATAAATAAATAAAGTAATATATAAACATATATTAATATATTAGTAATAAAGTATATTAATAAATAAATAAATAAATAAAGTAATATATAAACGAAATATATATATTTGCTTTGGAAATTATAACAACTGAGCATTTTGCTTTAATGGTTGGTTGCGTGCCTATTAACCCTTGTAACCTGGGTTCAAAACTCTGCAAGTTTGATTATTTGCAATTTTGCAAGCTTTTCAAAACCATAATTTTTTTTAATAAGGGGGAAAACCGAATCTCGCTACTTTGGCAGGGGGTATAAATTGTATTTAACCCATTTTAAAAAAATGAGAACGATGCTCGATAGTTAGTGTGAAGACTTTTAATTAAGAAATACGGTTGATATTAATTGAAATAAATTTTTTAAGTGAGTTACTTATTGTGTAAGTAACTAGTTAGACTCTGTTTGGCAAGTCCTATTTTGAACTTATAGCTTATAAGCTCGTATGATAATAAGAGATCGATAACTGTCTTTTCATCACGAGTTTATAGTTTATTTTACCAACTTATAATTTATTTTTCAGACGCTATTTTAAATAGCGTTTTAACTTATAGCTTATAATTTATCATTTTTCTTCTATTATTACACTTATAAATTTTAATTATTTTAAATATACATTTAGTTATTAATTAAGAAATATCTTTTTATATCATTTTACTTTATCAACTATTTAAACCGCTAATTTTACAAAACACTTTAATTATCTTATCACCTACTAGTCATCAACCATCCGCTGTAAATTATAAATTATTTATAAGTTATCAACCATCAACGATAGTTTATCACCCAACCGCTAATTTTATCATAGAAATACTTGCTTAAATTAGTTACGTAACTTGTTATGATGTTTTGGATTCAATAGTCCCTTGCAATCCCAATTGATAATGTGTATACGTAATCAAAACTCTGCTATAACAGAGCAAGTGCATTTATCCCTCCGAGTAGCATTCAATCAATCATATGAAGCGTATATTTTAATATTCAAATAACATAACTTTTATTGCCGTCCATGTTTATTGCCTTGCACAATCGCACATTTCAATTTATTTAATAATTATAATATTTGAGTGATAAAAAAAAATTATAATATTTAATTTTTCATTCAAAAGTATTGGAATGAGACGATTTCTCTTTCCGCTTAACTATAGTATTTAAGGAAATTGCACGTAGAGGATATCTTAATTTATAAAAAAAATATAATTTTTCTAAATAAAAATAGAGTTTCTACTTTTTTTTCATTTTATTTATTATCATAAAATTTACCTTTCACTAAAAAAAGTCAAATATTGACCTTTCAAATAGAAAAAAAGAAAAACTTCATTGAAGGTTTTCCATTAACAAATCATTGCCTAATGGCTCTTGTCATAAAAATAAAATAAATTGTTGCCGAATAATGGCTGTCCAATTTTGTTTGCCGGCGTAAGTGGAAGTAAACACATTATTCATTCATTAGTTTAATTGATATTTAGATTATATTTCTTTTACTGCTTTCTACTTGATTGATTGCCAATTGTTAAATCTCATAATCTATTGTTAGTTGTCTTTTTCTATTTGGATTGAGTTATTTTAATTTATTTACTTTTTTAATTCTGTGACACTATTCAAGAGATTTTATTAAAATGGTTTATGACATTGATATTTTCATCTATTTTTTGAATTCATTTTTATAGAGGGAATCATAATTATTCAAAAATAACACTTTATATGTAATTAACATATAAAGAAAAAGTCAAATATTTATAAAACATTAATAATTGAATCATTGACATGTAGTGTATTTCAATTAAATTTTTTTATAAATTCTTTAATATAATTTATAAACATCATTTATAATATATATAAAAATAATTTATACAAATTTATTCATAAGTATATTTTTGTATAAAAAATTTCAAGTTTGTGTTATAAGCTAGGAATATGTTTTTAGATGAAAATAAATTTATTTTTCATTAGCATAATTGATGTAAACGAACAACCAATTTCGTCGCTATTTTTTTTAGATGGCAAAACTAATCATGGAAAAATCATATTTATTGTACTAGTATACACAACATTATTATGCATGAACCTTTGCAGTCTCGATAAAAGATCAACATCATCTGACGTTAGAAAACCAAAAGTGTAGAGTGTAAATAATAAGTAAATATGTTGATTGTGGGAATACGCTTTCTACTTGAAGCGGTTTTGAAAGCTGTTTACCCCACAATAAAACCTCCAATCTTTAGTCTCACTAATAGAGAAACACCTGTCAAATTTACTCATCCATAATTTTTTTAGACTTAAGTGTAGATCAATCCTTCCGCCAAATATATCAATATTTTGATTCTTTATATACCTTCTATTCATTTTTTTTTTTTAAATTCTTAGGTACCCATAATAAGTAAGTTGGATACCGGTATCTTTAGTGTAAATATGACAATGAATAATCTTATTTAATTGTATGAGGGTATCGATACCCAACAAAACTAAAGGGTACCGGAGTGCTTAATTTTTTTTTTTCACCCCAAATTAATAGGTAACAAATTATATAACCATTTCAGTTTTCATCATTATTTTTTCTCTCTTTTTGTTCCAAAAAATCACATGAATGACCTCTTGTTTTTAATGGTTACCAAAAATTCCAGAGAGACACCACCCTTTATATTACATATTATTCTCTCTCAATGACACCTCATTTTCGTTCTCTTTCTCTCTAACTAACTCTTCTTCTTCCTTTAACAAACCATATCTTCTGTTTCTTCTTCATCTTCACTCATCTCTCTCATTACATAAACCTTCTCATCAATGCTAGCTCATTCTTGATCCTATTACAATTCCATCTTCGCCACCTTGAAGAAAATTCTATTCATGTAAAAAATGTTTGAAGGATTATTGAAGCCGAAAAACTATACAAAATGGTAAACACAAACAATGCTTTTCTTCATTCATCATTTTTCATCAACATCTTGTTTCTATAATTTGATTTTGATTCTGGAAACAGCAAAACAGCCTTGAAATTAATCAAGACGAGGCTAGACACGATACGAAAGAAGCGAAACGCGGTACAGAAATTTCTCAAGAAAGATCTCGCTGATCTTCTCAGAAATTCTCTTGATTATAATGCATATGGAAGGGTAATCATTTTTCATGCATCTGTCACTTTTCTTTTTGGCCTCAATGGTAGCGTAAGGATTAAGCAATAATAATAATTCTTTTTATTCAATGATTTTTTTATTTGAAATTATCTCAAAAAGATTCCTACTGATCCAAATCTTGCATTGATATATGCATAATGTATTATATTATAAGTTGTTTATTTGGATTCTCTATAAGCTGTTTTCAACTTATTTATTAAGCTCTTTTGAAAACAGGCTGAAGGGCTTTTGGTGGAGCAAAATATGTCAGCTTGTTATGAACTCATAGCGAAATTTGTTGGATGTGTATCGGATCATGTTCGCGATATTTGTAAACACGAGTACGATTTTCTTCATAATCAGCTTAATTATACATAAGATAAGATTTTTCTGGCTTCTTTTGTTTCATTCACTGATAAAAGAAAAACCTTCTTGCAATAGGATTTGTCCCGACGAATGCAAGGAAGCTATACCGTCATTGATGTATGCTGCTGCGAGGTTTTCTGATCTTCCAGAATTGCGCGAGTTGAGAACTTTTTTTACAGAAAAATATCGTAATTCTCTTGAACCTTATGTGAACAAAGAGGTAAAGCAAATGAACCAATGAGAAACGTATATAAACGCGCAATGGTTTACTAGTTCGCATTTCAGTTACTGGTGTATAAGTTTTTTTTTTTGTTTCCACCAGTTTATCGAGAGATTGAAGCAAAATCCTCCTTCGAAAGAAATGAAGATTCAACTATTGCATGAGTTAGCACAAGAATCCTCTATAGATTGGGATATGAAGGCTTTGGAACAAAGACTTTATTCACCTCCTCTTTCGCGTCAGGTAAATGCTCGTTTGGATCGATAGCGTAGCTTTTGCCAAAATCGCGCGTGTTTTCGATGAATAATTGAAAGGATGGTACTTTTTGCAGGAGAAGGAAAAGCCTAAAGATGATGAACAAGATGGTTATGATAACATGAACCCGAAAATAGATGATGTATGGTGGAGTGTGCAAAGAAGCACTGACAGTGAAACAACTATTACTGATAGTTCATCGCAGGAAGGCCAAAAGGCTTGTTCAAGTTCATTAGAAAATGTATCCGACGACAACAACGAAGAACGAGAAATTAAGAAACTGTTTACATCGAAGTTTGATCCACCTCCTTATTTCAGAGAAAATAAATTCGAAAGCAATCTGAAGAAAGCATCTGAATCTCCACCTGAAAAACCAAAACCAAGATCAGTGAGAAGAAGACCTCTTAAACCACCGCCGAATGAAAACGCGGTGAAAGATTTTTCTAAAACAGGTGCTGCATTTGAAGAAAAGATGGTGGATGAACTTCTAATGCACTATAGTCAGAAACAACCTCCTTATGAATATGATAAGGCGCAAAATAAAAGGCCTGTAAAATCGATTTCTCAAAAAGAAACAAGTATGATGGAAACATTACAAGGACATGGAAGATCTACTTCCTTAGCACCTGAGATGTTGAGAACAACAACAATAAAACATGTGCATCCTAGTTTACCTGATTATGATGATTTGTCTGCACGTTTAGCAGCTCTCAGAAGAACATAATGATAAACTGTTATACAATTTTTTTGGCTTGGTTATTCTTACTTGTTATTCATTCTCAATCTGCATATACTTTATTTCTATGTTTGTACTTAAAGATTTGAATCAGGATATATCAGTTGTCTATACTGTAGTTTTTGACACAATGAGTATGTACAATTTAAGGGTTGAGACTTCTTCACAAATTTGAGAGCTAATATGGCTATTCTTACAATTTTAATGACTAAAACGTTATGTACGCAAGGCAGTGCCTTAGTTAAGGGCACATGGATCAAGTTAAAGAAATGACTAAAACTCGAAGCCACAGGTTCTCTAATGAAATGTCTGTGTCAATGTGTTTTGACCTCTCATCTCTCGTGAGTTTTAGGCCGAGATGCTATCACTGCACACCGTAGCAGTATTGGTTTTAACATCCAAACTTTTCAACAACTGCTTCATCCATAATAGTTCAGATGTCAAAGCTGACATGGTTTCCATATTCTGCCTCTGCAGAGAGTCTGGCAATAGTAGGTTGTCTTAAGATATTATGGATATGTAGAGTTTTCTACTTGACACCTCTACACCTAGCCATGACATTTAGCTGTTAATCCCTAAAACATAATAATCCTAGGTTGTTAGTGATTTTTTAGTGGTTTAAACTAACTGACTAACAATTGGTTAGTTAGTTAGGTTGCTTAACCAACAAGCTTTATATATTGATGTAACTTCTGTTGGAAAAAAATGGAAATAATTCCACCATTGTTGACATTCGTTTAGTTAACTTGCTGAGCAAGATAACCCGTGGCTATGCTAACAATTGGCATCGAGAGCTTTGATTTTGATCAAAGGGAAACACGAGATTTGTGACTGGCCATCAAATTGAGAAACACATAGTGAGGTGTATGAATTCAAGGGTTTTCCAGCAGCCATGAGTACAAGTGGTGGATTTCCTTCTAACATCTTGATTTTTTATGGAAGCAATTGGAAAAGATGGAGTGCTTTAATAAAGTCATTGTTTGAAGCTCAATATGTGCTTGAGATGATGCAAAATGACTGAAGAACTGAGAGCAGAACCCTCCGAAGCATAAAATGACACAAAAGATTCAAATAAAATGGATTGCAAAGCTTTGTTTTATATTCAACAAAATGTGAATGCTCATCATTTTGAAAAGATTTCAATGGTGTCAAGATCAAAGGAGGCATGGGATATCCTAGAGAAGTACTATGATGATGGAGAAAAGGTGAAGCAATTGAAGCTTCACTACTTAAGGAGGAAGTATGGGCTGATGCAAATGAAAAAAGAACAAACGATAAATGATTGATTCTTAAGCTGATTGTAAAGATTAATCTAATGAAAATTTGTGGTAGTGTTATTTCTGATAAACAAGCAGTTGAGAAGGTGATGTGATCTATGAATTCAATATTTGACTTCATAATAATGGAAATTCAAGAATCCAAGACGTAAATGGACACAGAAATACTCACAAACTTTGATCCAATCAAAAGAACCAATGTATTGCTACAAAACAACAGTTACCTTGGAGCAAAGGCATTAGTGACACTGTCATTTAGAAAAAAAGATGGCAAAACTACCTGGTATGATGTGCAACTTAATGAGCATTAGAGAACTGGTTGAGAAGAGATTTTCAGTCATTATGAGCGGTAAGCATTACAACCAGTACAGCCACATATATCATGAACAAGTGTTCCACCAAGAAGCTGAATATGAAAGTGCTTGAGGAAACTTGGAGTGGAAGAAAATCAAGTGTGAAGCATCTAAAAGTATTTGGAGCACTATGTTCCAAGCATATACTTGATTAAAGAAGAAGTAAGCTGGATGACAAGAGTGAGATCATGGTTTTCATAGGACATCATTCAATATGAGCATAAAAACGGTATAACTTTGTGACTCAAAAGGTGCACATCAGTAGAGATGTGATTTTCAATGAAGCAAAAGCATGTAATTGGCAGGATATATCATGAAAAAAAGGTAATTTGAATCATGGCTTTGCTGAACCTGGTTATAGTAAAGAGTTAGATTCATAAAAAAATCCGGTGAGCTTATTTATTTTGCTCTGCTAGCTGATGTTGAACCAATCCGGGGACGCAATAAAGATTAAGGTAAGGAGGGAGGGCATGATTAAAGCACTTGAGAAGAATGACACATGAGAGCCAATTGATTTACCTGAAAGAAAGAAAACTTTTAATGTGACGTAGATCTTTAAAGTAAACATGAACCCATATGGTAAAATTTCAAACCATAAGGCAAGGATAGTAGCTAGATGCTTCTTGAAAATATATGGCATTGTCTATAATGAATTTTTGCTCCTATGCCAAAGACTTGAGACTATGAGACAGTGTATATTGCTAACACATTTGCTTCTTGTCAAGCCATTTGGTTTGATTCTTTGATGAAGGCGCTGGAATGTGAAGTGAATCCATTGAAGCTCATGATTGGTAATATATAAACCATAAATATTGCAAAAAATTTAGTTTCACATAGAAGAAGCAAACACATAGAGACTGAGTTTCATTTCTTAATAACTTGTGTTTGAAAAAAATGAAAGTACTTCACTAGTTACACCACTTGCATAGAGTTTATTCCATTATTTTCAACATTCATTTAATTAATTTCAGACAACTCTCGATGCACTAACAATGACCCCCTAGCAATTTTACAATTTTATCCGTAAAAGTTTATACACCTTTTAAAAATATTTACTATTGAAACCTCTCTCTATTCCCAAAAGCTCAAAACAAATAAAAAAAACTAGGGTAGAATTTGTGCGTGATAAAGTTCATTTGTAGAAAAATATTTCTCCATATTTCAAATAATAAAAAAATGTGGTATATGTTTTTTTCCATTTAAAAAAGGTTAAATATTTTTGTGATCTTCTTAAATATTTCATATTTCACTTTTAATTCCTTAAAATTTTTTTTAAAGAACATTCTTCATACAAATTTTCATCCAAACATCTGGTCCCTTCTGTTAAAACGGTCGCTAAGTTATAAAAATCGTCACTAAATTGTATGAGACCAAAAACATGAATGCAAAATTTTAAAATGATCATTCTTTTAAGAATTAAAAGTGAAATATGAAGATATTTAGAAATACCACTAATATATTTTAACCCTTTAAAAAAAATATGTGGTAGTTATATTCAATTTACCACATTTTTCATCGACTCTTAAAAATGTGGTAGGCATATATGAATTGTTTTTTTAGTTGTAGTAATGGAAAAAATCAAGTATATCATAATCGAGATTTTACTTTGAATTATTTTTTATAAGTAAAGTTGAAACATAAAATCAGAACGTGAAACCACATAATTTACTTCATATTAAAATAATATTAAATTTATATTTACAACTAGTGTCTTACCCGTGCGTTCGCACGGGTACCCGTCGTTTTCGCGCATTGTGATTGGAAAAAATAAAAGATATTAGTAAAAAATTAAGTTTTGGGTAAAATTGAAAAAGTTATAAAAATAGTAATATTTTATTTAACAAATTATAACGAAGGAAAAGTTTTAAAATCGCAAATTCACAAATTATAATGAAGAAATATTCAATCAAGTTATATAATTCAATTAGTGATAACTATTTAATATAATTGATTAAACTACAAACTATTAGTCCAATCTCAAACTATCAGCTAAGGAGAATCGATTATTTTTGGCTGCTAAGGAGAAAATTAATTATTTTGGCTCAATTATAACTATAAACTACCGGCCCAATCTCAAACTATCAGCTCTCTCTTGTAGGCCAATGAGAAACCACTGCAAACTCCATTTATAATAATGATTCATTCAAAATACATAATTAATAGAAAAATACTTTGACCAGTAACTTCGTATTCCCGTTAATATTTCACATTTCTTCCCGTTAATATTCAATATTTTGATCAGTAACTTCATATTCTTGTTAATATTCATTATTTTGATCAGTAACTTTGTGTTCCTGTTAATATTCATTATTTTGATCAATAAATTCGTGTTCCCGTTAATATTCCGAATTCGTTTCGTTAATATTCAAAAAAATTATCAGTAACTTAATGTTTCTGTTAATATTAAAAAAATTATCAGTAACTTCGTGTTCCTGTTAATATTTAATATTTTGTCAATAACTCCGTGTCCCGTCAACATTTATTATTTTGATCAGTAACTTCGTGTTCCCGTTAATATTCAAAATTTGTTCCTGTTAATTTTCAAAATTTGGATCAGTAACTTAATGTTTCCGATAATATTCAAAAAATTTATCATTAACTTTGTGCTCCCGTTATTATTTAATATTTTAATCAATAACTCCGTGCTCCCGTTAATATTCAATATTTTGTTCAGTAACTCCGTGTTCCCAGTAATATTCAATATTTTCATCAATAAACTTCATTTCCTGTTAATATTCAATATTTTGACCAATAACTTCATGTTCCCCTTAATATTAAATATTTTGATCAGTAACTTCGTGTTCTCGTTGATATTCAATATTTTGTTCAGTAACTTCATGTTCTCGTTAAAATTAAATATTTTGATCAATAACTTCATGTTCTCGTTAAAGGATGATAGGGATAATGTGTAAAATATAGAAATTTCTTTTCAATAGGCTGGGCCAAAGTTTGGGATATATTGATTAATAAACATTATTTTTCCCTTAATATTCAATATTTCGATCAATAACTTCATGTTTCCGTTAATATTCAATATTTTGATCAGTAACTCATGTTCTCATTAATATTGAATATTTTATTCAGTAACTTCATGTTCCCGTTAATAGTCAATATTTTGATCAGTAACTTCATGTTCCCGCTAATATTCATTATTTTGATCAGTAATTTCGTATTCCCGTTAATATTTCAAATTTGTTCCCGTTAATATTTAATATTTTGATTAGTAACTTCATGTTTCAGTTAATATTCATTATTTTAATCAGTAAGTCCGTGTTCCCGTTAATATTAATTATTTTGATCAATAACTTCATGTTTCGTTAATATTTCAAATTTGTTCCCGTTAATATTCAAAAAAATTATCGGTAAAAGGTATTAGTAAAAGATTAAATTTGGGTTAAAATTGAAAAAGTTATAAAAATACTGATATTAAAAAAATTGAATATTATGTTCCCGTTAATATTCAATATTTTGATTAGCAATTTCATGTTCCCGCTAATATTAATATTTTGATCAGTAACTTCATGTTTCCGTTAATATTCAATATTTTTATCACTAACTTCATGTTCCCGTTATTAGTAAATCCATGTTTCCGCTGTTATTCAATATTTTGTTCAGTAACTTTATGTTCCCGTTAATATTCAATATTTTGATCAGTAATTTAATATTCCCGTTAATATTCAATATTTTGATCACTAACTTCATGTCCCCGTTAATATTAATTAATTAAAATTAATTTACAAATCAAATATATTATTCCATATATAAAAACATTTAAAAACTTCATGTTCTCGTTAATATTCAATATTTTGATTAGTAACTTCATGTTTCCGTTAATATTCAATAGTTTGATCAATAACTCTTCATGTTCCCGTTAATATTCAATATTTGAATTAGTAACTTCATGTTCCCGTTAATATTCAATAGTTTGAACAATAACTTCATGTTCCCGTTAATATTCAATTTGTTTATCATTAATAGAAAGAAGAATAGAAGCCAATCCGACAAATTCCTAGGTATAACATTATTCAATAAGAGCATTTTGATAGCCTTATTTGAAAAAATAATCACATTAAAATAATTTAATTCTAATTTAATTTAAATACATTCAAATCTTTAATAATTTTATTTTTTTATTTTTTATTTTATTTTGGTTGAATTGAACTAATTATTCAATTTTTTCTTGGTGTGATTATTACAAATATACCTATCGTAATATTCATAGAATTTCAATAAAAAATTCATATAATTATTATATTTACATTATAATAAATATTGATGTTACACATTATTTTATATTAATTATTTATTTAATTAAAAAAAATAACATCATACTCTCCACCTTATTTCAAATAGACATGTTTAATGAAGATGCCATATTTAGCTTTTTATAAAACATAAGCATAACATATTTAAATCTATTATATTCACACATATTATTGAAAATAAATTTTCAAATTTATATTATTTATTATAATAAAGTGAAATTAATGTTTTAATAATAAATAATTTATATAAAATTATAAATAAAATATTTAATGAAATGTCATGTCAGTTTTAATATCATAATATTGATGTAATAATTATTGATTTCTATCATATTAAAAGTGATTTAATTTTCATTTAATTGCATTCTAAATTTGAATGACTTATCATATTAATGACGGTTTAATTTTTCTTTATTCTCATTATAAATTTAAATGCATTTAAATTAATGAAATTAAATAAGACTTAAATTATTTTTTAATTTGATTAGGATTTTTTAATTATCCTATGAGCATTGCAATGCATATGCTATGTTACCATATGAACCTACTCAAACACACGTGAATCTACACGTTCCCGGTACCGCACAAATGCCTCACTTCAGCCTTGACTTCATAACTAACCCTACTAACTCTAATAGTTTTTAACATTTCAGCCTAACCTAATAGTTTCTATTCCTAATAGTTTTAACTAAACTGTTTTAAATAACTAATCTCTAACTGTTTTTTCAAACCCAACTGTTAACTAACAGCTTTGTAACAGTTTCTAAACATCCTAAAATTCCAACTAACACATTCCTAACAAATAACTAACTACCATATCTAACAAACTATAATTAGCCAATTGCAAGATATAATTATAATGGCATTAATGTTTCCTACTAAATATAATTATAATTATGAATAAGAAATAACAAAAAAATAAATAATATTACAGAATATTTAATTGAAAACAAAACAAAATATTTGATATAATGGTATCCAACAATTCATCAATTACTTTAGGATGCGGCAGAAGAGAAAAAGTCGCCGTCCAAAGCTGAACTGGAAGGGTACCCATTTCCAAAAACAACCAATGCTTTAGTGGTAGCAGATGTTGGCTGGGACATAAGTGAGACTGGAGACAGTGATGTTGGTGTTGGTAAGGAAACTATTCAGTTCTTCCAAATGCACAAAACCTTCATAATCAAGTCTTAATATCATAGGATCCTCTGAGAATTTCCTTTATTTTTAAGAATTTAAAGGATTTTAGACGGGATTGGCTTGCAACTTCAGAAGATGCAGTGAGTTCAATCTATATATAGTAAAAACATTTATTTCTAAGTTTTCACGTATAGAATATGAAGAATACAAAAATGTATATGAAATTCATTTGTATACCTGTTGAGTGTCCTCCAAATGATCAATCCAATCATGTATCATAAACTGAATCCAACTTGCTGCTAACACATTGAACTGTTTTCCAGTGTCTTTGAATGTTTTCCTCTCCAAAAGTTTTGTCATCAGCACCATTGGATCTGGCTTCAACAGCTGCACAAAAACACTATCCAATTATATATTCATCTAAATTATAGTTAGCCATATAATTTCCAGTCAGTACCTTGTTCTTCTGATCGAGAGAGCCGCTGTTTTCATTCGATCTGTTTTTCATCCACGTTCCTGTATATTCTTGTTTGTAGTTTTAGAACTTTATAGAATAAAAATAAAATAAAATAAAATACAATATCTATGGAGACCAAGTTCTTTTCACTTATTAATACGACATAAATAACAACTGGATTTCATTGCACCAGTGCTAGTAAAACTGACATATTGCTCAACATTTTATTCTTTTATTAGAATAGTACTGAGATTCCTAGTCAGATACACCAAGACATATGCTCAACCATATCATACCATTCTATTCTCTGCTGAAAATTGAACATCAAATAACCTCTGTCTAGCCTTCATTGCCTGCATTAGTTTCTTCACACAATTCACATGAATAAAGTAATGCATAAAAGGATAGTACCTCATAATCATAAATGCTTAGAGAAAGTTTTATCAGAATTTGCTACTCTATGTTATTGTCCTTTATCGTAAACCAATCCGTGTCAGTACCACCCTGCATCACAGTGCCAAAATCTGTAGTAGAACATAGAAAACCAAATCAGAACTGCAGCTTGCATCGTATCGATCATGGTCCACACAAACATCAAACTCCTGCACATCATTTAAATCCACTAACAGTCAGCCTATATACCATACAAAACCTATCGAGCGATTCATGGAATTTTTCACCTAACATCCTAAAGGGCTGTCCATACTATCTTAGATACGCTACGTCAAGTATTTTAACCGAGTCCTAGCAAATTCAAAGTTTCAGTTCAGTTTGCTAACTTGCAACCTTACCATCATGTACGAAAAAACCAAACTATCTTCTAATCCCTAGCAGCCCCGCATTCAAACAGTTTCACACATCGAAAGCCAAAAAAACATACATATACAACATATACATTCCAAAGTAAAAACTCATATAAAACTCATAAACACATACACTCAGTTCAGACATTATTCGAAACAGGGACGATTCCATTCGGATTCAATGACCGTCACATTATCTCAGCAGCCATATACATCAAGCTAACCGGTGTCTAAATAACATAACCTGCCGTATGTGAAGCTCTTCACACCAGTCCCAAAGGACCTGCTGCAAGCAAATATGTCATCAAGAAAGATATTGTATGTTAGGGAAATATAATCTCTTAAATGACTACTATGTCTATACATACAACTCAAGAGGCAAAAGAGATGATTTTACCGAAACGGCCTGATCCCATAAATGGAAGTAGTAATAAGAGAGATTATTGACCCAAACTACTGAATATCTTCAAGGTTCCATATGCGTAAAGCAACACAAATGGGAAAAGGGAGAACCCTGCTGCTTGCATCATACATGTGGGGTGGAACAAAAGGGGCAAGAAAGGCTTAAGGAACCACTAATTATACTAATGATGCTTCCAGTCCTGTTTGATATTGTATACATTCTTCTGCAATGTTTTACTTTCAATTCTTTTCCATGTGTAAGAGCATTTTTTCACCATTACAAATAATTTTTCAGGAAGGTATCGAGTAAGCATAGATGTATCTTACCTCATCACCATATTGCATGAGGGACCGCACCAATGTAGGGGCAGTGTAGAATATTGATACTTTAAATTTATCAATAATGTTCCAACTACGCCCAGCATCAGGATAATTGGGAGCCTGCATTCATAGTATCAGATTCAGAGCAAAATATTTCTTTGCAATTCCATGACTCTTAAAAAAAATTTATCCATTAACTCAAATTGCCAAATTAATAGAATGATGTTGGTGGAAATCACTATTAATTTTTTCAAAAACCTCATAATATCAATCTTTCTAAAATATGTAGGCAAGTCAAAAAAATTATCTATAAAGCTTAGCTTGAGGGAATTAAAATTTTGCACTATGTTTCAAAATTATTACCCCTTCATACAGAACAACAGTTGCACCATTGAGTATGGGTCCATAAGTGACATAGCTGTGCCCAGTAATCCAACCACAATCCGTTGTGCACCTATAATCAGGGAATAGGGGTTATTAAATAAGACTACTGATCCTGTTTTCACCAAGAACACTTCAAAGATAAAAAAGTATGCAAGATGAGCTTTCGAAGTTACCAGTAGACATCAGATGGTTTGTAATCAAATGCATACTTAAATGTTGTTGCAGTGTAATAGTGCACAGTTAAAGCCACCGAAATTAGCATTCATGTCTAGAGTATTTCTGAACATGTTGTATGTTGTAAGGTGACGAAGTCCTTATCACCAACCCTCTTTGGATGATCAGAAAATCTTAGAGGTCAAAGGAGTGACCAATAGTTTTGAACAGCTGATTTCCAGTTGTCAAAATCGTCAGCAAATTCACCAGGCAGCAATCCTAGTAGCGACACAGAAAATTTAGTGACTAAGAAGTTAACGTTACAATATTTGTACTTCCGCAAAGAACATCACAATTACCATGTATGGCTGGCTCATTCATGTTCAAATTAGCCTGAGAAGGCCAATTTTCCCTTTTTTCAAGCGAAACCCAACGGCTGCTCTGCGCTCCTCCTTTGCAATTTTGCAATTCGCGATAATATGTAGACTCCGCATCAATACCTCAAACATTATGTACCTCACAATCTTATCACCATCAGCGTACCATGCAATCTTGTCTCCTCTCTGATACTCTCTTTCACTGCAGCCAAACAACACCATAACCAAAACGAAAAATGAAAGTACGTAATCAAATTTGATATCAGAAAGAAAAGAAAAAAAGCATAACCAAACAACATTCACGATTCAGTTTCGCTCAAATTCATAGTGAAAGATTTTGTAGAATGATAGTTGATACCATAAGATAATAAGATCTAAGCATTACCTCAACACTCTAAACCAAATTATCACAGAAATACCATAATGTAATTGTCAATTTCCACTCCGATGAAAGTTAGGAAAACCAAAACATACCCGCTGATTCAAAGACAACATATACGACGCATTCCAGTTTTGTAAAAGATGCTACATCCACTCATTAAAGTTATGCTTCTGCCGTTCACTATTAGTTTATATGACAAATGTAAAAGAAAATAAATATAAGACGTGTAGCAGATAAAGTGATGGTGAATCAAACCTTCAAAAACACGTATAAAAACTTACTTGAGACCCAAATTTATATATCGATTCCCTTTAGTTGTTGCATCAAGCACTGAAACCAAACCACAAACAGATCATAATTATTATTATTATTATTATTCTGAGCATTATATTTGAGAAAAAAAGGGGAATGAGTACCGGATTCTTGAAGATGACCGACGGCATCGGTGAAGCATTGAATATGATGTAGTGAGGTGTCGGTGGATTGGGAGAGGGACAATCGGAGTGCTTCAACCATATCGAACCCGACACCACCAAACTCGCCACCGGAAACGCAGCACAATTGATCTACCACCGGAAAATCGCACATCTCTATAAAACCGATGAAAACGTCGGATCCACGGTAATGTCGTCGTATCAGATATTTTGGTTGGTACCCTATTTGTGACTTGTAAATGACATCTATGCTTAACCTTCCAAGTAGCATAAACAAAAACAGTAAAAACAAATTAAGTTAACAATTAGCAAAGATCAAAGTGAATGGATACAATTGGGATGCTAGACTATCAACGCTCTTCATTTTCTCATTCAATCTGCATCATTAAGCATCAAACTTTATCTAATTCATTCAACTTTCTGAGAAAATTATCAAAAACACGTATAAAAACTTACTTGAGACACGAATTTATATATCGATTCCCTTTAGTTGCTGCATCAAGCACTGAAATCAAACCACAAACAGATCATGATTATTATTATTATTACTCTGAGCGTTATATTTGAGAAAAAAAGGGGAATGAGTACCGGATTCTTCAAGATGACCGGCGGCGTCGGTGAAGCATTGAATATGATGATATGAGGTGTCGGTGGATTGAGAGAGGGACAATCGGAGTGCTTCGAAGACGGAGGTGAAGCTCTGAGCAATGGCGAAGGAATCTCGTTCGACAACTTCAATTGCTTTCAATATTTCTCTGTGATTGTTGGTGTTGAAGGAGCTACCATCTAATGTTAGGGTTACTTCAATTGAGAAGATTAATGGGTGGATTGAAACGATTCTGAAAGCATTATTTCAATTGCATGAATATAGGAAAGATTGGAAGTGGAAAAGGGAAATAAATTACAATGATTTGGGTAACAGGGGTTTGGAACGTGGATGGGCAGAGAGAGAGTAAAGAATCTGTAACTGCAATAGCATGAGAAGCTGTGAGGGTGAATTTTCCACAGGAATAACTGCCGCAGCCCACCAGGCAGTTGAAGGATCAAAAATTCTGTAGTAACCACCAAAGCTGATGTGGATCAACGATAGAAGAGTTGCTGATGTGGATAGCCTAAGAAAGTCCCAAATGGTAGACTTTTCTTATATTTTTTTTTTTTTTTAACCGGACAAACTAAACCGTAATTTTTTTTTTTTTTTTATAAACTGAATAATATTAAGAAAATGAAAACAAAAAGATACAAAAGAAAGGGGGGGACCAAGCCAAAAACCCCTTAAGAAAAGATTCTAATCCTAGGGGTGCCTTCCAAATCTAAAAGGAAATCCCTTACTAAAACCGAATGAACAAAATAAAACCAATTATAACTACCTAAGGTTAGACCAAGATTCGCAAGAAGATCCGCACAAAAATTGGCTTCTCTATACACATGAGTGATCATAAACTCGATCGAACGAGTATAAGCAACACAAGAGAGCCAACGAGATCTAATCTTCCAAGGAACCAAGTTAATATTAGAGAAAGCTTGAGTAACAAGCATGCAATCCGATTCCATCCATAATCTATTATACCTCAGCTCTTTAGCTTTTTCAATGGCAAAAATGACTGCATACAGCTCAGCCAACACTGCATCCCCTTCCCCCAAGAAATTACAGAAGCTCCCTAAGTGCACAGCTGCATCGCTACGGAAAATACCGCCACACGCCATTAACATAGGCGAACCACGGGCAAGACCATCTACATTCACTTTTATCCAGCCTCTAGGAGGAGGACACCAAAGAACATCAATCATACGCGAAACTTTGCCGGGATGAATAAGGACATCAAAGCTTTTAAGAATTGAGAAGCTCTGCATATTATTACTAGAGCAATTGACAGTATTATTCCCTACCAATCTGGCCCTAGCAATAATATTCGAAATGCACCATTTCCAATGAGTGTCTTTGTCTTCAAACCTCTGCAAGTTACGGGCTCGCCATACATTATAAAACACACTGCAGATGCACGATATCGCAACATCTTTCGCTTGCGGAGACCACCATTCTTTAATCAATTTAGAACAATCCTGTAGGCTGCATATACTGCTCGCAACCTGCAACTTATCTAACAGCCATTTCCAAATGTGAGAAACAAAAGTGCATTGAAAGAAGATGTGATGAGATGTTTCCACACTGGCCCGACAAAGAGAACACCGCGACGGAGTATGGAAACCTCTTATAGCCATATTATCATCAGTAGGCATTTTTGCATGAGCTATTCTCCAAACTAAAAAGGACTGATTAGGAGGAACATTTCTATCCCAAGGATAGAAATCAAGGACTTTGGCAGCTTTTTTCTGGCAAATAGAGTAAGCATGCTTCAAAGTAAAATCACCATTAACAGTATTCATCCAAACTAACGAATCATCCACCTCCACATCCGGAAACTTGATCTTTTCCAGCAAATCCCTTAGACACGGGTAAGCAGCCAACACATTAGAAGGAATGCACCAATCTCCATTGACCCTCCACTCTTTCACCATCACAGAAAGCTTGTTTTTAAAAATGCAAGGAATATTCAATAACTCTGCCAGCGGTTTATCTAGCCAATTATCAAGCCAAAAATTCACTTTGGACCCGTCCCCTATAATCCACTTTGTATTCTCCAAAACTTTAGAATAACAATCCTTTATGCTAGACCAAATAGATGAGCTAATGTGGTAAGTAATGCATCTTCTGTTTCTAACAACACGAGCTGCCAGCAAATCAGTCCAACTTTTTTCCCCTTTCACAAATTGCCAGCACAAATGAAGGTTAGTGGCAGCGTTAAAACCCTCAAGAGACTTGAGACCTAAGCCTCCATCTTTCAAGCTAGCACAACATTTATCCCACGCCACAGTAACAATCTTTCTCTGCTCCAAGTTACCACTCCAAATGAAGTTGCGCATCCACTTGTTGAGTTGCTTAACAAGAGAACCAGGCCAGTTGTATATAGATATACAGTGCACAAACATACTCTGGATCACTGATTTTACAAGCAGCAGCCTTCCAGCCAGAGACAGCAGCTTTGCTTTCCAGCTAGCCAGTCTTAATTTGATCTTATCTGCAATAAACAAAAAATAAACCGGCTTAGGACGACCAATGAAAATAGGAGCCCCTAGATACACAAACGGTGGGTTAGCCATGGTGAATCCTATCAACTCTGCAAGATTTTTGAATCTCCCTATGGACATGCCCCCTGCATAAATGAGAGATTTGTTTTTGTTGCAAAACTGCCCAGAACAGCCAGCATATTCTTTGAGTAAATTGTCAATGGCAGTGATAGATTTATGATCCCCTCTACAAAATATCATAATATCGTCAGCGTAAAGGGTGTGAGAAGGAACAAACGCATTTCTCGAGGCCTTTATGAGATTGATTTGATTCGTATCAACGAGCTGAGATATACCCCTACTCAACACCTCCTCAGCCAAACAGAATAAAAGAGGTGACAAAGGATCACCTTGTCTAACACCATTAGAACACTTAAAATAACCTGCCTGAGTACCATTGAATCCAATAGAAAGATGAGCAGAATTTAACAAAGTAGTAATCCAGCCACAAAATTTACTGCTGAAACCAAAACATTCCATAGTGCTAAGAAGAAAATTCCAATTAATGGTGTCAAAAGCCTTAGAAATGTCTATTTTCAATGCAACATTACCACTATAGCTTTTATTATTCAGAATATTAATAGCTTCAGAAGTTAAGCATATGCTATCCCTAATGCTTCTCCCAATGACAAAACCATTTTGCTCTTTAGAGATCAAGGAAGGAAGAATAGAGGCAAGTCTATCAGCCATGATTTTAGAAATGATTTTAACCTTGAAGTTAGCAAGGGCTATAGGTCTATAATGATTGATAGAGTTAGGTTCATTGTTTTTAGGAATTAGAATGATAGTATTAGCATTATAGTTAGGAAGCATCCAATCCTGCAAAAAAAATTGGTTAACAGCCCCAATAACATCTCCCTTTATAATGTTCCAATATTTCTGGAAAAACCAAGGACCAAATCCATCAGGCCCAGGAGCCGATTCAGAGTTAAGACTAACAACAGCATGATGAACCTCCTCAGCACTAGGAATTAAGGTGAGCATAGCATTAGTGTTGTCATTGACCAAGCAAGGAATGACCCTTTTGATGAGATCCGAGCCCTGCAGCTGCACATTCTGGTTAAACAAGTCAGAAAAGTGATTAATCAGATGGGATTCAATGATGCCTCTATCAGTAGTCACCGTATCATTAACATTAAGAGAGGAAATTAAATTATTTTTCCTCCTAATCTTGGCATAAGTATGATAAAACTTAGTGTTTCTATCACCATCACAGTGCCATTTCAAATTAGCTTTTTCTTTCCAAAAAGCTTCTTCTAAGATCAAAGCTTTCTCCAAATCATGTTGAGCTTTAGCTTCCTCAACCTGCAACTCATCACTATAACCAGACAAGCCTATAGTTTGCTGTATGTTCTTCAAAACGTTCTCAGCCATCAAAACTTTCTCCTTCACATCCCCAAAGCAATGTTTATTCCAATCTTTTAACTTAGCCTTCAATATCCTCAACTTTTTATCCAAGATATACATAGGACAACCACAAATTTTAGTACTCCAAACATCCTGAATAATTTTCTCACAATCCTCATTCAGGCTCCACATCTTTAAGAATTTGAATTGTGATTTAACCTTCACCTTCTCAAAGTCACAAGTGAACAACAGGGGATAGTGATCAGATTTAACTCTAGTAAGAGTGTGACAAACTAAAGTATTACAAACATCAAGCATGTCTAAATTACAAATGACCCTGTCTAATCTTTTTTCAGTTAAGTTCCTACCCTTTCTACCATTACTCCAAGTGTAAAAGTTTCCAACCGTAGGCAAGTGAATAAGGTGGTTAGAATCAGACCATTGAAAGAACTCTTTCATGGGAATATTGTTAGGATTATGCCTACCTCTGTACTCATCAGCACTAATGATGGCATTAAAGTCTCCTATGAATGACCAAGGATTGTTAATGCTAGAAATAAGATTACTAAGATTACTCCAAAGATTCCTTCTAAAAGCATAGCAAGTAGAAGCATAAATAACAGAAAAGCCTAAAACCTGACTGTTAAAATCAACAGTGAAAGAGACATGCTGGTCATCAGCTAACAAAATATTAGGGTTTAAGTAAGACTTACAGAAACACCAAAGATTAGGCAAAAGACCATCCCTTTTATTGAAGGCAAACTGCTTTAAATCAAACCTGTCCATCCAAGCTTTAGGAAAATTGCAATAATCCATCCAAGGTTCAGCAATAAACACAAACTCAGGGGAGTTTTTTTTGAATTAGATTTTTTAGAGCCAATCTCGAAGAGCTATTGGCAATACCCCTAATGTTCCAATAGAGGCATTTCATAGTGTAAGATTTTTAGGACCAGCTATAATCCTGGTTTGGGCAAAAATATATTAAATCACTATAATAAACTATAATATTTATAAAATTGTACAAAACTACATAAATTATCCACAAAATCATAATTTTATGGATTATTTACAAAATCATAAATCCGTATAAAATGAGAATTTTTAAAATTTAACTTAAAAAATGTGAAACTGGGTCAAAGTAAAATTTAACAATTTTACACAACTTTACACGAGTTTACCGATTTCAGAGAGATTTAAATCGTTCTAGAATATAATTTTATATAAAAACCCTTTTTTATGTGATTTATATGTTGAGCTTTGAAACTTCTCTGATGGAGGTTTCTCTTCTCCTATGCCCTAGCTCCTTCTATTCTTTTTCATCTCATTTTCGCGTACGCATAGTTTTAAAAAGTTATTGATTTATAGATATCAACAACCTGTTTATATTTTGAAAGAAAATACAAATAAATGTTATTGTCAGGAGTTGAACCCTGAACCAATAGTTCATACCCTTAACTCAACTAGCAAATGTCAGCTGAACTACTCCACCCACCCTCATCCAAATACATTTAACAACTTAGAAAACTCATCACTATCTACAATAATGTGACATATTTATCTCTAAATCGACTTATAATACAACCATATTCAAATGAGTCATGGATTTGCTTTAAAATAAATAATATAGATTTTTTTTAGGTATTGTAGGAGTGTCATCTACTCTCTAACTATAACAAATCAATTGCATAATTTGTCTAAATTGTCCTTTCTATTTAAAATTACTACTTACATCCTTAAATATAAGACTCCATAGAGTAAATTGTGAGAATTAAGAAAGTTTGTTAGAGTAATAAATTTATTGACTATTTTATATAATTTTACAAATTTATCTTCAGGTGAGAAAAATAACTAACGTGTGTGACTGTATTTATTACAGATTGCATAAAAATATGTAATATAATTAAAGGTATGTTTGGAAAAAATAATTAATGCACTTTGAGGGTTTGTTTGGTTCAAATGAGAGGGAGGGAAAGGGGATTTTAATGGAGGGAAGGGAAGGGGAGGGGAGGGGAGGGATTTTTTGTAATTATATATATGTTTGGTTCAAACGAGGGGAGGGGAGGGGAGGGATTTTGTTTAAAAATATGTTTGGTTCACGAGGGGAGGGGAGGGATTTTAATAATAATTTACAATTTTATCCATGTAATTTTATATAAGTGATATGATATTCAATTGTAAAAATTTCATAAATATTTTCTTGGAATTAATATTTGTATAACTGAGTGATTAAGAAATCATAACTTATCGCAAAATATTAAAAAATTGAGTACACTTGATTCGTATTATAACTCTCGACACAAAATAAACTATGCGTTGATAACAACTTTTGAATATATAAAATAAATTATAATAAAAAACAAAAAATTATAGTAATTATAATTTTTATTAAATAAAAAAATAAAAAATAATTTGAAGGTGAAGAATAATTATAATAAGTTGATGGAAGCAATAAAGAAAAAATTACAAAAAAAAAAGTAGGAACATGAAAGAAAATAATATTTTTAAAATAATAAAATAAAAGTGAGGATATTTTAGTAAATATATTAATTTAATTAATATTAAAACTCAGATCCCCTCCCCTCCGAATCCCCCGATTCGGGGAAATGCAAAAAGTGTCATTTGGAGGAATTTTGCTCCCCTCCCCTCCTCTCCCCTCCTAAAAATTGAACCAAACACATTTCATTTTAAATATTCCTTCCCCTCCCCTCCCCTCCCCTCCCCTCCCCTCGCTCTACCTCGAACCAAACACACCCTGAAAGTTGAAGAGAGTCTTATGAAAACGACAAGAAAAAAAACTCAAGAGGGTTTTGTAATTAGGGACAGAAGTAGTATTACACTCTTAAAAGGGTTTATAAGTAAACAACAAATGTCTTGCTTAAAACTCTCTTCCATATCACATTGTCCTACAAGTGTTATTTGTTTATTGGCCTAATTGATCAACTTTTCCCCCAACACATATTTTTTCTCTTAATTAAAATTTCAAATTTCTATCACATTTCTTTTTTCACACTTTCTTACTTTTCTTTTAATTTTTTCTCTATTTATTAATTTTTACTAAAAATATTAATAATCTATTTTTTAATTTTAATAAATAAAAAATTTATTTATGTCACAGGTAAATACAATATGTATTTTATTTTAATCCATCATTATCTGATAATTTGAGAGACAAAATAATTATTTATAAATATTTTTTTCTTTCTCTATCTCACGATTTTTTGTATGATTATTTAATATAATTAAATTTATATGATTATTGTTCATTTTGCAATTAAGTAAATTATTTTAAATTTTGCATTTTTATTTAAATATATATTATGTTATATCATATCGAATAATTTTTTTTATCTTACGCGTAATTATCAACACAATATCTATTTTATTTTAATAATTACTTTTGTTTGAGAGATAATTTTTATTTTCAAATATTAAAATTTCATTTTTTTTCTCTATATTACAATTTTTTATATAAGTATTGAGTTAAAAGGTAGTGCACTGACAGTGTAAAACTATTTTACACTGTCATCCAATAGGGAGTCATGAATGTGCCATGTCATTAAAGTTTTTTTTAAATAAAATAATGTTTTAATTGGATGCATGGTGGTGATTAGTTGACAGTGTAAAAATATTTTACACTGTCAGTGCATAACCCTTTTTCTCATTATTTAATATAATTAAATTTATTTTATTATTATTCATTTATAATTAAAACCACTCATTTTAAATTTAACGTGGTTTTACACGGCTATCTTGTAGAGAAAGTTGAGAAAATCTCAAACATTCATGTAAATGTGACGCAGAAAGGAGCTAGAAAATACATTAATTTAATTATTAATTAATTACGTTCTTTTTGTTTGCAAAATGGAGCATTCAGCTCCGTCGCCGGAAAAAGAAGACGAAGACTTACACGGCGGCGACGATGAAGTGATGAGCGAAGTCCACCTCGGATGCCCACCCGGATTCTCCGGACCTCACATTTCCCGGTTCACCATTTCCCTTCCACTCCCACACGGTAACTCTCCTTTCTTATTCCACCATTATTCCCTTTATACTTCACTTTACTCAATTCAATTTCAATTTTTCTGTAACTGAAACTGAACTCAGATGCAGCAACAATAAACCCTAAAATAAATCATATCCCTAATTTCTAGATCTTGATCACAGCAAACAAATTCATGAAGAATCAGAAACTCCGATTCTAGAATTCGATCAAGACGGTGACCTAGTTCTACCTCGTCGTCGCACCAGTAAGTTCTCAATTGCATCATTCTTAGCTTTACAATTCGATAATAACTTAACACGGATTCGTATTAACACACTTTATTATAGAAGAAGCAAATGTATCATGTGATGATAATAGGTATTGTGTGAGAATTCAGCATAATATCACTTCCTCGATTCCGAATGTTGGCTTGCAAGTAATTCTCTAATCAATTTCTGAATACTTTTGTTTTTTCTTTTCATTTATCCAAATTCTGTGTATGCATTATCAGCAATTCAGCACTGATTTGTTCTATATCTTCCTTCGCTTCAGGTTTGGAGAGCCGAATTGGTGTTAACTGATTTTATATTGCATAAAGCATTGTGTTCATCTGAGTCTCATGGAGTTACTGCGATTGAACTTGGCGCTGGAACTGGTATATTCATAATTACTCCCCCTTTCTAACTTACTTTATAATTTTTTGCTGTTGGGGACTTTAACTGAAATTAGAAACCTAAAAATTATGACCAGGAAGTAGGAACTGGGAAATTCTTAGAGCAGATCTATAGGAATGTAGCATGGTCAATAGAAACCTTATGGTTATGTGAAATATGCATGCGTTTTTAAAATCTTCTTAGGATTAGAAATGAAAGTATTAGAGAGAGTGTTGGGATAGTACCTATAGTAGAACATATAATGGAAAATAAACTTAGGTGGTTTGGACATGTAGAGAGAAGATATGTAGATTCTATGCCAAGGAAAGTAGATCAGATGAAGAGAAGTCAAATAACTAATGGAAGTGGAAGACCTAGAAGGACTATAAGAGAAATTATTAAGAAAAATCTCGAGATTAACGATTGGGATAGAAACGTGATCTTGGTTAGATCATTATGCCAAAAGTTTATCCATGTAGCCGATTCCACTTAGTGGGATTAGGCTTAGTTGTTGTATCAGTGAAGCAATGATCAAATCTTTCAATTTGAAAGAACTTCATGTTATTTTAAAGAAATATTTTTTATGATACTTACGATTCAAGTTTTCACCTATGTTGATAGGCTTGGCTGGTTTGTTACTTGCACGTACTGCAAAGAAAGTGTTTGTAACAGGTATAGTGTCTTCTTCTAATTGACGTACCACTCTTCCCAGTAAGAATCATATTGCATAAGTGTTGGTAATTACCTAGATTGGCTCATATCAGTTGATATACTTAATTGATTCATATTTACAAGGAGCTCTGTTTAATCTTATTAATTTTTGTGATCTTTAAGCTTGATGACTTTATTGAAAGGCTGATACTTGTTATATGTCAGATCACGGGTATCAAATACTTGACAACTGTGTGAAGAATGTTCAGCTTAATCGCGGATTATTGAATAATCCAGCTACAGTTTATGTACATGACCTTGATTGGTTTGATTCCTGGCCTCCCAGAGCCAGAGTAGGAGAAGCTACTTGCACTCATAGGTAACGTTTATTATATCGATGAAAAGTTTCCGAGAAATTAGTGCTGCTTTCTACGCCTTTTGGGTTGGGATTTAGTTTATTACTTGAAACAGCAATTTTGGTATATGTTATGCATTTTGCAAGGTTCATCCTCCAATTCGTAATTTCGTGAGATGAGCGTAACTACTTTATCTTTTTAAAAGTAAATATTAGGTGCACATCACAATCACTTCATGATGTCATGCAGATATTCTTGGACTTCAAGAGATATTGAAGATGCAGAAAATGCTACTTTGCTGATCGCTGCTGATGTTATTTATAGTGATGACCTGACCGATGCATTCTTCAGTATTTTAGAGAGATTAATGTCAAGGGGCTCAACTAAGGTAATGTTAACTTGGTGTTATTAAGATTAAACTCAAATATCGTGGGTTTTAAAAAGGGAGGGAAAAAGAAATGGGGTAGGGGGATTATTCTATCAACGAATAACAACGATACATGATGACAAAGATGGATTATTGCAGAAATGTCATAGGAATGATCTGTTTTTGAGCCACGAGATCAATATTCTATAGCAGTTATTTGACTTGGTATATCTATTTTTAGGTGTTATACATGGCACTGGAAAAGCGATACAACTTCAGTTTTTCCGATCTTGATGTCGTTGCAAATGGATATTCACATTTTCGCAGCTATCTCAGGGATGAGGATGGTAAGCTTCTATAAGCACTTAGTACTATAAAAAACGAGTTAATTTCACATAATTATTCGTTGTGGAATGCTTGATGTAACGCAACTTATTGTAGCAATTGAAAGCTTCAAGTCTACAAGCATGCCTAATTTTGTGGGAATGAAAATGGACATCTCTCAAATTCCGCAGTATGTTAAAGAATATGAAAGAACACACGATGTTGAGATTTGGCGCATCAAGTACTGTGGACCAAAACATGAAACCTCAGCTATCCCAGGATAAAAATTGAAGTTGAATTCTTATATTACCAATGTTATTTATTTTGCTCAATTTTATAAAACTAATTAAAATGCAGTTATTTTATTCAACTGCATAATAATATTATTAGGGGACTTTTTGGAATTTGAAAATTATCTGTAAGAGTGCCAAACATCATGTTTGAGTTAGATGAGAATGTTTGTCATGTTCGCTTGTTGTTTAGTTTTGGTTCAGATACCTTTGATTGTTTGTGCTGGTGGGAACAGTGCATTTGCTTTGAAGATTGTAGTAAAAGGGTCCAACTTTGAGATTCCTTGACTAATACTCTGGTTGGCACAACTAATGAAAACGATGACAGATCTTAAATCAGCACTTTGAATAATTATTAAATTAAATTAAACTAAACAGGCAAATCAACAAGTGCATTTAAGGCTGTAATTCTCCATCTTTATCAGAGGAAGAGGGATCAAGAATAAAAGGTTGAAGCTTCTCTGTAAGCTGTTTATTTTGCCAAGTTTAAAAAAAAAAAAAAAAAATTAAGCATAGCATTATTTTCATTTAAAAAGTTAAGCATAGCATTATCTTATTTTTTTTTGTAGATCATATTTTTCTTTTTGACCTAGTTATCGAAATATTGAGTCCTTTTGTTTTATAGATTAAAAAAAGTAATTTATTTTTAAATTTTTAAAAATTATTTTATGTTATTTTTCTTTAAAATTAAAGAAATTATTCCAATTTTTGTAAAAATAAAAAAGTAATTTTGAGATTGAAAAACTTAAATATTTTCGTTTAAAAATTTTAACATGAAAAACATATAATATTTTTAAAAAATGTATTCTGAAAATAACAATTTTTGGTATCATATTCTAAACATAAATTTAAATTTTAAGTGAAAACTATTTAAATCAACTTTAATAAAAATTCGTATCTTCATTAGAGGTTATAGTTTTAATCTTTATTATTTAATATCACCACTGCACATTAAAATCATTATTAAAAAATCAATAAATAATTGTTCATATCTTCAAAAGATTTACTATTTCACATATTTTCAGTCAAAGTATTCATATAACGTTGGGAAAGATATTTTAAAAATGAGTTTAAAATACTTCATAGACCAGTGTAAATTAATATTACAGGTACACCAGTCAAAATATTTATATTTGTTATGTCATAATAATATTTTAAAAATAAAAATATATTTTAATTAAATATATATTTTTTATTAGTTGACGGTATAAAAATATTTTATAATGTCAATAATGTATGAAAAAAATAATATACTGAAGATATAAATTAATTTTAAACTGGTCAATTAATGATGATCATAGATTCTACTTTTATTTTTAATTCTTTTAATTATTTAATAAATTGTTAATTTAATATAAAATTATATCCATTAAACCATAATATATATTTTTTTCTATTTAAAATTTGATAAATTATGAATGAGAAAAGATAATTATAAAATAAAAATGGAAGATATTTATAAAAAATATATAATCTAAAATATATAGATTATTTATAAACTAATAAACTTGATTTTTAGCGTGCTGATTTTCTTTTTCAATCCCGTTAACTAATTAATCTTATTATATTACCAACCCATCCATCATTATTCCATTCGTTAATCCCAAGTTATTATCATCATAAGATTCTACTGCTATCGACAAATAAAAAATAAAAATAAAAGAATAAGAAAATAGCAAGTACAGTATCTCCGTGAATTCTCTGCATTTTCTTATCTACTGTTGTTTTTCTTGTCTTTCTCCACAATCTTATTGAGATTATTATCATTAATTATCATCATTAATTATTACATAAACACTTCAACACACTCATCATACTATTTTTCTCCCAATTCAAAATTTTCAGTTTCAATTTTGATGATTTGAACAATACTTTGAGAGTGAGTAACTGAACAAAGTTCAAATCCACAAAGATGGGTTGCAACCAATCGAAGATCGAGAATGAAGAATCAATTATGCGATGCAAAGAGCGAAAGCGTTTCATGAAAGAGGCAGTATCGACTCGCAACGCGTTCGCCGCCGCTCACTCCGCCTACACAACTTCCCTCAAAAACACCGGCGCCGCCCTAGGTGACTTCGCCCACGGCGAGGTTCAGAATCCTGGATTACTACCTACCGGT
Organism: Vicia villosa; assembly: GCF_029867415.1. Classification (NCBI taxonomy): domain Eukaryota; kingdom Viridiplantae; phylum Streptophyta; class Magnoliopsida; order Fabales; family Fabaceae; genus Vicia; species Vicia villosa. Next base: position 227,752,649 of record NC_081181.1, on the reverse strand, counting down.
GGTGGTGGTGCTGGTGGTGATTATGTACCAGGACCGTCGCAAAAACCCTTCGAGATCCCTCTCCCTCCGCCTCCTCTTCCGGATTTCTCATCTTCGCCTCTTCAGCGTGCCGCGAGTATGCCGGAAATCAAGATCAATAAGCCCGATCCCCGGCCTATGTCGAAGCCTATTCCCGAGGAGGAGGATGAAGAAGAGAGGGAGTTAGAGAATGAAGGTTCTTTGAGGAGAAGAAGAAGTAACAGAAACACTGGTGGTGGTGTTGGTGTTGGTGGTGGTGGTGGAGGGGGTGTGAATAGTAATAGACGGTTGGTGGATGAAGATATGGCTCCACCTCCTATGCCACCTCCTCCGGCGAAGCAACAACCGGTCAGTGATCATGTTGGTAATCAAGGTCATCATCATCATACCATGTCTCAACCGCAGCAAAACTCGGCTGCTTGGGAGTATTTTTTTCCATCCATGGAGAACATTGCAGGAACAAGCTTGAATGAGGAGGCCGAAGAAGAACACAGGCACACTATCCATAAGATGGAGCATATTCCAAGGCCGAGTAGGGTTCATGTTATGGAAGAAGTTGCTGCAACTCAAAGGCGTGTTGATGTTGATGTTGATGTTGAGGTTCCTTTGCCTAGTCGTGAGCCTGAGCATATCCCTGAGCCTGAGGTGATGATGGAGTCACCTGTGGAGTCGCCGATGCCATCAGGCTTGAAGGTGAAGCAGATGCCGGTAACGCCTCCCACGATGGAGGCAAAGAGGATTGTGAAACATAGTAGTGTTAACTTGCTGCAAATATTTGCTGATCTCGATGATCATTTTCTCAAGGCTTCTGAGAGTGCACAGGAAGTTTCAAAGATGCTGGAGGCCACTAGACTTCACTATCACTCCAATTTTGCTGATAATAGAGGTACTGAGTTGTTGCCTTTTTTTAGATATGGACTATTGCAAATTTCAAAATTAAGTGCTTTTCCATTGTTTTCTAGTTCTTTCTCTAGGCGCATCAATCTTGAGATCACCATATCCTACTGCATTATTGTTTGATGTTATGAACTTTTAACTTCTGATTTTAAGACAAATTGATGGGAATGGTGTAATAATGGTATTGATTACTTTTTTTTATTATTAAAAAGAGAAGATCAATCTATGTGTGAGTTCTATGTATTTTGTCTTTTTGTAGAGTGGATAGACTTCATTGTATGTATTGCCTTGTTCGGTTTCGCTGTTAAGGAGAAGATGTGAACAAACACTAGTTATTAGGGTGTGGAATATGGATAAATAGAGGATAAGGAACTATTAGAAAAGCCATAAACAATGATTTAGATTCAAATGAATTTTCATTAGACATTATTTATGATATTTGTTTGTGTCATTTAGTTTATGTAGTCGACATTGATCCCTCCTAGAGATACAAGTTTTTTGTTGTTATGCAGTATATGTTTCATATTGAATTATATTTATGCTTAGCTTTTTTGTATACTTTTCTCTTGCAGGACACATTGATCATTCTGCAAGGGTAATGCGAGTTATTACTTGGAATCGATCCTTTAAAGGAATACCTAATTTCGATGATGGGAAGGATGATTTTGACACAGATGAACAGGAAACTCATGCTACCATCTTGGACAAGTTGTTAGCTTGGGAAAAGAAACTTTATGATGAAGTTAAGGTAAGTTGACTGAGCCAAACGGTTGGTAGTAGGAGTTTTAATTACCTCTTCTTTTTTCTATTAAATTTAAACATTTTCTGCCAATGCATAAGTTCTGTAAAATCATGTTGGCTTTTAATTTTCTGAAAAAGTCACGCCACTTTATCTGTCAACATATATACATACATATACATCTTCTAAGCTTAGTTTCTATTTTTTTTTTTCTGTCTGCTTAATGTTCTTCTACTACTCTAATCCTTGCTTCATTTTTGGTTCAACACACGACCATGTATGTGTTTGTATGTATTTATTTTTTCTTGTTCTTTTCTGAATTTTCCACTTCGTATAATATTATAGGCTGGCGAGCTAATGAAATTTGAGTACCAAAGAAAAGTTGCCACACTAAACAGACTGAAAAAGAAAGGTACTAACTCTGAAGCATTGGAGAAATCAAAAGCAGTTGTCAGTCATTTGCATACTAGATATATTGTAGATATGCAATCATTGGATTCAACGGTCTCAGAGATTAATCGATTACGTGATGAACAACTGTATCCAAGACTTGTTCAACTTGTAAACGAGTAAGTTACAATGTAGAATTAGTATTTTTAATTACAGATGTCTAGTAGTGCTTTTTCTCTTCTAATTTTGATATGCTTTTTCTATGGACTGCAGGATGGCCAATATGTGGAAAAAGATGCTATCTCACCATGAGAAGCAATCGGAGACTGTGACGTTGCTGAGATCGTTGGACCCTTCACAATCTCCTAAGCAGACAAGTGAACACCATCACGAGCGAACATATCAACTATTGGTTGTCGTACAACAGTGGCATTCACATTTTGAGATGCTAGTCAACAATCAAAAGGGATACATAAAGGCACTAACTAATTGGTTAAAATTAAATCTTGTCCCTATTGAGAGCAGTTTGAGGGAAAAAGTTTCTTCACCTCCAAGAGTTCAAAGTCCGCCGATACAAGATCTTCTCCGTGCATGGCATGACTGTCTAGAGAAACTTCCCGAAGAACTTGCTAGGACAGCTATAGGAAACTTTGCTGCCGTGATGGATACTATTTTCAATCAGCAAGAAGAAGAGATGATTTGTAAGAGGAAATGTGAAGATACTCGAAAGGAGCTTTCTCGCAAAACCAAGCAATTTGAGGATTGGTATCACAAGTACATGCAAAGGAAAATGCCAGAAGAATTTGATCCAGAAAAGCCAGAAGATGCTAACGCTCCTGATGAAGCTGTTACAGAGAGGCAGCTTCAGGTTGAACAAGTGAAGATGAGGTTGGAAGAGGAGGAAGCACAATATGAAAAGCAATGCCTCCAAGTGAGGCAAAAAACTTTGGGAAGTCTCAAAAATCGCATGCCAGAGCTCTTCAGGTCCATGTGTGATTTTTCTCTTGAATGTTCAAAAATGTACATGCATTTATCTTCGCTATCACAGCACCTAGGCCAGAACTCGTCATGAAGTGAGTGCTTTGTGTATTTTTTATGCTTATTTTTTGTGAGTAAATTATTTTTTTCTTGGACATGTTAATGATATTACTCTTGAGATATCCTGATTTGAGGATAAGCACGAAGATTAAGTTACAATAATGATATAAATAAGTTCTGTTTAAATTTCAATATAATTGCAAGGAATGAAAATTGAATGGATTGTTGCCCTTGTTGTAAATTGTTCATGTTCCATTCCATGTTCTATGATACGATATCTTGTGCCTTATAAATATAAACTAAATAGAAAACGCCTAGTCTCGTTTAAGTTTGAATGGTGGGAGATCACACTTATCACTCGCGTGAAAACTTCACGCGAGAGAATTCGTTGCTGTCATTTTTGAAGTTTTAAGTCAATCATTTACTGTATTTTATATCGATCATTTTTTGAGTTTGCTAGTGGCTAGAGAGGTCAAAACTCAGCTCAAAACAAAATAAGATATACTAAAAACTAATAAACAGAACAAGTATTTCATTACGTTGTAGTTATTCAAAGATCAATGTATTACAAGAAGCATTTAGGGTAGCATTTAGGGTTTAGGGTTTATGATCAAGGATCAAGGGCACTTTTCTGTGACTTGATGATTACATTGGAATATCACGTTGAGCAACAAAAAAACTTTCTCCCACCATCTTGTACTTCACTTTTTAGATTTATTCCAGTAGGCTTTGATGGAAAAGCTTTTGCTAGTCTCCTTCCTGCATTATCACACAGAAAAAACCACTTATAAATACAGTCATAGATGCTTTATTTCCTTACACTTACTTACTATTCAGAGCGAATGCCGCATACCTATTTCATAGAAAAGTTCGTTGATGTTCTCAGCAGTTTTAGCAGATGTTTCCATGTAGAACATTCCATTTTCTTTAGCAAATTGATCTCCTTCCTGCATTAGTATAATTTACTCAAACAACAACTTACAAGGAAAATTAGAAGGAAAGACAGATTTGTCGCAACGGTAGATGGAAACTACCTCTGTTTCAACTTCTCTCTTTGGCTCCAAGTCACATTTGTTTGCTACTAATGCCATCACCGACTTCGGACTTCCTACAAAAAAGTGATTATCTTACATGGTTTTACTCTATTGCATATGAAATTGTTACTTCACTGTGTTTGAAGTATGATTAGTTTATTACCATGTCTTTGCAATTCCTGAACCCATTTTTTCGCTCGAACAAATGTATCCTGAAATAGAAATCCTGATCATAAACAACATTGTTGATTATATTCAAGTTTAACTAAATGATTGCTTACAATGCTAGAGATGTCATAAACAACAATTGCTGCTGCTGCACCGCGATAATACATAGGAGCTAAACTATGGTATCGTTCTTGTCCTGCTGTGTCCCATATGTCAAACTTTACTGTCGCTTCAGATAACGATAATATTTGTGTGAAAAACGCAGCTCCTATGGTTGGTTCCTATATGCAGAATGCAGATTAATCAATATTAAGGTTACTAAAACTCTTTGATGATAACAAAACTAAGGTTACTAAACCTGGTTTTGATAGAATTGGCCTTTAACAAATCTTAATGCTAAACTAGTTTTTCCTGTTCCCATGTCTCCAAGAAGTACCTACATAGAAGAATCATAGAGAAACTATATAAATCTGCAACTGCGATTCTGATTAATAAACACGTTTTTATATGAAACATTTTACCGAAATAAAAACTATAAATTTAGGAAAATCGAATCAAATAAGGTAAGACATACCTACCAGCTTGGCTTGAATGATCTTATTCCCTGGTCTTGACATACCAATAAATTGTGAAAGATTTTGCAGAAGTTGCAAAAAATTGATGATAAATTTTTATTGTGAAAGAGTGTACTGTGTAGATCAAAGAAACTACTAGGTGCATTTATCATTGGAAATTTGTAGGTAATAAGGTAAGAGACTGGTAGTTTTGACTAATGTTGACTGGTAGTTTGCCATATGTAGTTTCAATTTTATGAATTGTTTTTTGTTGTGTTCTTATCCATTACACTATACATCATTCAAGTAATTAGGCTATTGAGTTAATTTGGTAGTGCTAATAGATTATAAATTAACATGATGTTATACGTCTGAACATAAATGGAAATAAAGGTTTCTAATATCACAAGGAATATAGTTTAATTGAGAGAGATCTAGAGCTCATACTTCAACTTAACTTTGTTAAATTGTTGTCGAAAATATTTGATTTGATTTAGAAGTGTGGAAATAGTTTGTTACACGTAAATTTGATTTAGATCTAAATTGGATAGATTTGATTTAAATGTAAAATATATTAGATTTGATTTAGTTCTAAAATAAGTATTTTGGGCTTTTATAGTTTTAGGCATTGGCTTAAAGAGCAAGCTAACCTAAATCTATAAATAAAGGGAGTAATCCATATTTTTGTTATTTTTGTAATTAAGTAAATCTATAAATAAAGGGAGTAATCCATATTTTTGTTATTTTTGTAATTAAGTAAATCTATAAATAAAGGGAGTAATCCATATTTTTGTTATTTTTGTAATCAAGTCAATTGAGTTGTATTAACAGAATTTACAAATGCATGTGAATAATAAAGTTTTTCACAATTTGTGAGCAGAAAGTTACTCTGCAGAAACCCTAATCTCTTTTTTTTCTTTAAATATTTTCATCGTTATTGTGTGAGTGATAATAATTTTGTTCATCAATATTGATAGAAATTCATGATAGATATCAGTGGATTTCCAATAAACTTAAATCATTGATGAGTTGTACAAGTCATCTACGTAAACCATTCAAAAGTAATTTTTTTCAAACTTGACAAAGATTATTTCGTATTCATTTCACTCAATTATCCTCTGTTGTTCTCAACTTGGACGAGGCCTAACCCAAATTAATCATGATAAAGGCCCATTTTCTATGTCCGTACAAATAATAAATACAACAGACAAAGAAACAACAAGAAAAACTATTTTCAAACTATTTTGAGTTATTATTACTATTTAGATTAGAGGTAGAAATGTCAATTTATATCTATTATTGAGATTTTTGTAGAGATTATTTATTCAGGTATTTGAAGTCAGAGATTTTTTTCCTCCGCAAGGATGGAGATGAAGTGAAAAATTCCTCCAATGATATTTCGGGACGGAGATCACAAAATATCATCCGCCCTACAAATTTCACGAACCCAACCATATTATTTAACTTTTATATATAATATATCATATAATATACAATATATAATTATATAATTTTACAGGTTTTTTTTATAAAAACTAATTAATTTGTTAGGAAATAAAGAGTCATTAGTGAACACTAACAGACAAGGATCATTTTATTTTTTGTTTCATTGTATCGTTTCACTACTCAAATATCCAACTCTAAAAAAATCATCTAATATATACAGTGTAAACACCGTCTTCTCCTCTTATTTCTCAATTCTCTTTGTTTCATCGGTTCCTTATCTCCTGTGTTCTCATCAGCATCATCACAACAATCACTCTCCTTTGTTTATTTTCACCAATGCAACATCAATCATCATTGTGTGTCTTTATTTTTGTGTGTTTGTTGTATTTGGGAGGTCGTTGTATAAGATTTATAACTATTTTTTTGTCTTAGACTTGTGTTGTTTGGATATTTATTTTTTGACAGAAAAAGAAATAGAGTTAAAAGATAATACACTGACAGTGTAAAATAGTTTTACATTGTCATCAAATAGAAAGCCATAAATTTGCCATGTCATTAAACTTTTTTAAAAATAAAAAAATGCTTTAATTAGATACATGGTATTGATTGGTTGACAGTGTAAAAATACTTTACACTGTCAGTGCATCACCCATTTTCTCAAAGAAATATTAGTCACTGCAAGTGCTTTTGCATTTTCTTTTTGTTATCAATGCAAGATGTGTTTTTATTTTTATAAATAAAAGATGTAAAATATATTTTTTTTTATAAATTAAAAAATGAAATACTAATGTCGGATAGAAGAGTATAATTTTTTTTTTAAGATCTGATGTTCGTGGATCTCCATGGGAACCGTGGAAATCTGTGGGGATGAGGATGGAGGAAAATGTTTTTCCATGGCAGAAATTGAGGATGGGGACGAGAGACTTTTTGAGGGGTTGAGCGGAGAGCGGGGAAGCATCCTCCTCACATTCTCTGTCCTGTTGACATCCATAATTAGGGGTGTATATGAGTCAGTTTGGGTTGGATTTGACCAAAATCAAAACTCAAACCACATAGAGTATACAAGTTTGAGTGAGGTAAAATAACCACCTACAACATTATTGTGTTAGTTTGGATAAATCCGTAGATTTGTGGGTCACCTAATTTTTTTCTTGTATAATTTTAAATGATTTGTCATATTCTTTTTAAAAAATGCCTCAACTATTTTTTTTCTTGAAAATTAATTTAGCCCTATTAGCGCTATTCTTTTAACATTAAATTACTAAAAACATTATATGAAATTTATAATAAAAATATTTGTAAAGTTAAAGTTATGTTATGATAGTACCTAGAACTACTATTATTAACATCAAAGTACAATATTTTAACTAATTCAAAATCATGATTCACAAAATAAGAGCTTAAAATTGAAGCAACCAAGTATGAATACATCAAACTCATCATTAATCAAATTACCAAAAAGTAGGGGTGCTCAAAACCAAACCAACCCAATAGAAAACCGCAAACCAAACCAAACCAAACCGAAACCGCAAAAAATCGCATTTGGTTCGGATTAGTTTGGGTCATTTTTTAACAAAACCGCACGGTTCGGTTCGGTTTGCAGTTTGTATTTTGTAAACCAAACCAAACCGAATCAAACCGCATTATGTTACAACCTAAATTTTACTTAACTCACATCCAACCAAAAATTAAACCTATTATACATTAGCCTTATGATTACGAACAATTTTCTCATCCTTACACATAATTTTAGTCCCGATCTTCTCAAATCTCTAATAACATTATTTCACCTTCTTTACCACATACATCTTCCCTCTTCTTCTATAGTCTTTACTCTCCTATATTCTTTCTTTTTCACCTTCTCATTTTTATGTAAATGTTCCGTATTTCAGTTTCATTTTTATCGCACATCTTCTTCTCTAATCTCTCAACACTTTTTCTTTTTCTTTTTCACCTTCATTAATCTTTCGGCTCTTCTATTTTTTTGTTTCATTATAATAATTTTTATATTGTTTTATGCTATTATTTTATGTTTAATATTCCACTTTTCTCTAATTTAATTTTTACATATTAAATGGAAAATCGTTGTTAAAATATGACGAGTTTTGTTGTTATTTGTTAGTGTATGAATGTCTAAATATAAAATTATGTTGTCATATATATGTGTATGTATGGCTCAATAAAATATTTGTAAAAAACCGAACCAACCGAACCGAACCAAACCGCATTAGTTTGGTTTGGTTTGGTTCGGATTTTTTTTAAAAGCCAACCGAACCAAACCAAACCGCACTATTTTTTCTCTCGCGGTTCGGATGATTTTTTTCGTCAAAACCGCCCAAACCGCACCGCGAGCACCCCTACCAAAAAGACTAAAAAACATTGTTCAAATATACTCCACAATTTAGAAAGAAGTCTTGACTTCAACATTAATGCCTTCAATCAAATTATAATGATAAAAATATAAAGATTAGTTATATAGAAATTTATTATGAGACCTAAAAAACAAAAATATATAGTAGTTTTATGTAAAAATTTATGGGTTTTATGGACCGGGTTTGGGTTTATTCGAAACCCAATTATTTTGAACGGTTTTTCATTTTTGAAAATCATATTAACCCACTTACCGTTCAAATTCAGTTTTTTGGATCAGGGTGGATGAGTTTGATCAAATTTAGTGAGTTTACTAAACCCATGTACACGCCTAATTTGGATAGACGTCTTTGAGGATAAGATAATGAAACATCAATATATACATAACATTTATCCTCTCTATAGCTAAGATAATGAAACATACATAACATTTATCCTCTTTATAGCTAAATTCAACCCTTAAACAAATATTTATTCCCCTCTTTTATCTCCAACAGATGAATATTATTCTCCCCTCTGATTTCTAACAGAGATAAATAATTAAACTCAAACTCTGTCCCTAACGAGTTCAGATATTTTTGCCTCTCCTTCATTATGTATTAAAATCAATGTTTTTAAAACTGAGAATAATCTTTTCCCCAAACCTGTAACTTCTCCGAACCCAAAATCTGCCCTAAACGTAAACTTGTTTTAAATCTAAAATCTGAAACCCAAAATCAGGTATAAACCTAAAATTTGTTTTGAGCCTACAAACATTAACTTACACTACAAACAATTTCAAAAAAATTTCATCTCAAATAATAAATAAGTCGGATTTAGAGATGAGTTCATGAGATTCTAATGTCATCATTACCCTTTTAATTTTCTATTTGGCTTAATTGCAATTTTGGTCCCTTTATTATCTATTTTTGTGGGTTTTGGTCCCTTTATTTTAAAATTCGGAATTTTAGTCCCTATATTTTAGTTTTTTGAGGATTTTGGTCCCCCTGCAAATTCAAAGACAATTTTAAATGAAATGACGCTCTTATTGATGATGTGTCAGTGCTAGTTCAACAGTGATTTTTTTCAAAAAAGTTATTTTTATTTAAGATTTATGTTGAACATGTCATCAATGTGAATTCCATTTTATTAAAAATTGCCTTCGAATTTGCAGAGGGACCAAAATTCTCAAAAAACTAAAACAAAGGGACTAAAATTCCGGATTTTAAAATAGGGGGACCAAAATCCAAAAAAATAGATAATAGGGGGATCAAAATTGCAATTAAGCCTTTTTATTTTTTAAAATCGAAGAAAAGTTAAATCTAATTAAAATAGGATTTTCCATTAAACTCAAGATGTAACGAATAATCACATATACGTATGGATTTAATTGTCATCATGCCTACTCCCAACTCGTGATCAAGCCTATTTGGCTTGTATGCAATCCACACCCATTGCTAAGGTCCTACCTTATATCAAAGGTTGTTTTAAAATTTTTACATGATTACTATATGTAGTTTGTATCTTATTCTTTAACCAATTTTCACTTCCTACAAGAAAAAAAATTGAAAGGTGAAAACGAAAAGCCATTTTAACGTGTACTAAAAAGTTAAAGCACAAGAGAAGTTGATGACTTAAAGAAGCATTTAACACAAAGAATAAGGAGAAAAGACAAATCACATTTAGACAAACACAAAATAGGAAACACCCCCACAATTTCCTACAACCAACCTGATAATAATCACTTATTTAGTACGTACCATCTTCAAATTCAATTTTCATTATTTAAATAAACTAAACCTACCTCTTAAAGAAAAGCCATGAAAATCTCCAAAGAAACATGTTACTCTTCTTACACTAACCTCCTATGGCCATGCCAACCTCGTACGGAACAAAACCACATTGTTTTCTCCAACCGCTTTCGTGTCACCTGCACTGTAAGCCTCCTACTCTTATTCACCACCGTCTACATTTTCTGGCCGTCGGATCCGTATCTCAAGATCGTACGGCTGAAACTGAAGAAGATTAAGGTACACCGTGTGCCGCATATCACCGTAGACATCTCCATGGTCCTCACGCTGAGAGTGCAAAACGCTGACGTGTATTCCATGGACTTTGGTGCGGTTGACGTGGCGGTGTCTTATAGAGGGAAGCCACTAGGGCACGTGACGTCGGAGAATGGTCACGTGAGAGCTATGGGTTCTTCGTTTGTGGATGCTGACGCGGAGTTTTCCGGCATCGGTGTTTTGCCGGAGATATTGTTGTTGCTGGAGGATTTGGCTAAGGGAACGGTGCCGTTTGATACAGTTAGTCAAGTTAAGGGCAAAATGGGGATTTTCTTCTTTCACTTTCCCATTAAGGTAAATCATTTCTTTAATAACAAATTAACAATAATAATTTGAGTTAGTTAAAGGCTTATATTAATATTATGATGCTAATATATTTTTTTTAATAAGCAATTAATATTATGATGCTAATATGATAATGTAACAATAACAGGCAAAATTAACATGCGAGATATTGGTGAGTACGATAAATCAAACAATTGTTCGTCAACACTGTCTTTATGAGGTAATTATTGTTATTTGGGTTAATTATGTTAATCAATGTCTTAATGTGAATATTACACTTTAATTTGTTAATCATTTTATTTTATTTACTTCAGTGATGAAGAGAGAAGTGATAACAAAGTGAAGAAGAGTCGGAAGATGTTATTGTTAGCTCCTTTGTATATATGTAGTATGTATGTCCCCAATGTTTTGTATTTCAATTACATAATATATGATTATGATTACTGTAACATTGATAAATATCAAATTATGTAAATTTTATACGGATGCATTTGGTGACAATTTTATATTTTGATAGACTACACATTATATAGTGGGAAAAAACTAGAGATTTGACAACAAAAGCTTATAAAATATGACAACAAAAGCTTTTAAAACAATAAAAAAAAGGAGGTTTGACTTAATTTTTATATATAATATGTTATGTTGTATAAGTGTTTGTAGTTGAATGCTTTTCTTCAATGTAATGATGTAATAACAAAGTTCACAAAAGTGTGATTACATACATATTACGGACTGCTGGACCAGTTTCAAGAGTCACTATTGAACTTCAATTATATTTTTAATTCATAGTCTTTTAAGCTTATTTCCTTTCCTATGGTTCGTGATGCAGTCATTATATACTTGAAAATTGCCACTTTGAAGTAAGAATTTCGGACAAATTATTATTAAGTTCTAGAAGTAAGAAATTATTTATTATAAAAGTTATAAGTGGTCGGACACTTATTACTTATTTTATATTTGCTTAATATTAATTTTATATGTGGTTACTAATAATCGCATATGTGGTTACTATTAGTATGCATATGAATTTTATATGTGGTTACTAATAATTGCATATGTGGTTACTATTAATATGCATATGACTATTAATTAGAAATCTGTGTTAGTTATATTTATATGATCCTCATTTTAATTTAATTATAATTTTATCTATCATCTTTATGTTCATTATCTTGTGTGACAATTTATCCCAATAAATTAATATTAAGAGAATCAATTCAATCAATAATATCTTCCCTAGTAGCTACTGAGGCAATTTTCATTAACCAACCGTCATGAGGGGTCTCGTCCCAACTCCCACTCCAGAGCTCTTGAAAGCTCCCACGTGCGCGACATCGGTCTCAAAGTTTCCGAAACCACCTACGGGTATGGAGCCGGCGTCGATCGTATAGCTTGCTGAAAATTGGATACCTATTCGATCCTCAAATTCAGCAGAAGGTACGCAACATCAGTAGTTCTGTTGCGATGGCAACTGAATTTGAACTCTCCTCCGTGAGAGCCTTTCACTTCCCTAGGGTAATCCCCTCTTCTCCGCATCGACGACAGAATTCAAAGGCCCGGGTAGGGCCGAAACTAGAGGTTGCCATCGCAGCAGAACTACTGATGTTGCGTACCCTCTGCTGAATTTGAGAACCTCCAATCATTTCTAAGCAAATCTATATAAATAATAATGATGTATTATATGTTTGTAAAAACAACCAAATAGATTAATTGAAAAATATACTTCCTCTTGGCGCACTATATTATAAATAAATAAATAAACTTCTTCCTCATTTTATTTTAATTTAATTCTAATTTTATCTATCATCTTTATGTTCATTATCTTGTGTGACAATTTATCCCAATAAATTAATATTAAGAGAATCAATTCAATCAATAATTTCTATCAATGACAAATGGAAGCACAACCTCCAATCATTTCTAAGCAAATCTACCAGTATTCAAAGGGAGAACATTATGAGAGACGTTGTGCGCAAATGAAGACCATATTCATATTCAAGATGTGCTTGAAATCGTAATGGTGAGAACTCAACATTGAAAGCTAATGCAATAGAAGCCTAGAAGACCGCTCATCGCAAACTGAGAAAATCATGTTCTTAATCCATCAATGTGTAGATCCAAACATCATTGAGAAGATCATAGAGGAAGAAACGACTAAGGGTGTGTGAGATACACTCATGAAACTGTATGGAGGTGATAAGAAATTGAATAAGGTGAATTTGACATTTTTGAGGAAGCAATATGAGAACACACATATGAATGATGGAGAGGCAGTTGTAAATTTTTTTTCAAGATTGATGTTGTTTACCAATCAAATAAAGTCTTGTGGTCAAAAGATAATTGAACTGCAGAAAGTTAAAAAAGGTGTTGAAAGCTCTAGCTGCAAAATTTGACCACATAGTTGTGAAAATTGAAGAATAAAAGGACCTATTTGAGATGAAGCTTGAAGAGTTCCAAGCATCCTTGGAGGCTCATGAGTTAAGGTTGTAGTAAAGAAATTTTGATAAGGTAACAAAAATAAGTTCTACAAGCCAAATTCATCAAGAAGATGAAAAAAGACGCCTCAAAGATCAATAAAGATAAATAAAAGTGGAAGAAGAAGGGGAATGATGAAGGTGCTGGCAAAATTTTTAAAGATTCAAGGAAAAGACAAGCAAGAATGGTGCCTCTCACAATAAGAAATTAAAGAATAAGATAGATATGAAGGAAGTTCAATGATACTGCTGTAAAAAATATGGTCATTATACAAGTGACTGCTACTTCAATAATTAATCAAATGGTAGTGACAAAGAAAAAGAACAATTTGTGCATGCAAACAAAAATGATTATGAGGAGGTGTTATACCCCAAAATTTGCCCGCATCTTTTTTCAAGAAAACTCCAATCTGAAAATTAAGAGTCTCATATAATCATGGATTTTTATTTCAACAAATATCCTGACATATGAAACACTTAGTTTTTAGAATTTTTCTTATACAGTAATTTGGCTTGCAGTTGAATTTATTCTTACGCAAACGCCGAATACTGTTTATTACTTCACACATGCTATTTATTTATTTACAGATAAATAGTACTGACACAATTGATACAGAGTTAAATCTTTTTGCAGGCGCAGAATCAGGAAACTCAGACTGTACTGGTAACAAGTAGATTATTATTATCTTTTGTTTCCCACTAATTTTTGTACTATATTCCATTATTTTCAAAAATCTTTTCAAATCTCTTTTTCAAAAATCAAATCTCTCTTTTTCCCAACACTATCTCCACTTTCTTTCAAATCTTATTTCCACTCAAATTTCCTTTTGTACGGAATCACATCATTCCCCAACGTCTCTATCCTTCTTTCCATTCTATAAATACCTCTCATTTTCTCTTAAAAATCTCACATCAAATTCTAATTCATCTCTCAAATTTCTACTTCATAATCCATCCTTTCTTCTTCCCCGACAAAATGGCAAAGCGGTGGGAAACTTGTTTTCTTATGGTGATCACCATTGCTACGGTGATCATGTCTTTCTTCTGTCTGCATAGCCCGGAACACTGTGGACCTGGGATGCTCATGCTCCCAATCATCTACATGTTACTATTTGTAGCATGGGTTATCAATCGTCATTCTTAAAATTTGCCGTATTTCTTATTTCTTAAATGTACCAATATAGTATGTAATATTTGTACTGTCAGTATTAAATGTTGTACTATTTGTCATAATATTGCTTAATTACTCAGATAATATTTTGGGTGTTTTCTGCCAGTCAAATATTCATTTTTCTGTGCATTAAATGATTTTCAGGGTTATTATCGGTAATTTTGCCCGCATACAGTAAATATTAAGTTATTTATTATGTCTGTGTTTTTTTTAACAAGTCATGTAAATAAACTTTCATTTTTCACATAAAACAAAAACAAAAACAACAAAAAAGAAAATTAACTTTGACTGTTGATTTTTCACTCTAACTGCTACGTCAATATCTGAACAGTCAGTTGACAGCCAAACTGCTGGCAGTACAATTCTCAGTGTTTTGTACCATCAATCAAATCAATCTTTCACAATTCAAAATTCCAAGATTTTTGTTCTAGAAGTCTTCTGAATATCACGCGATTAGCAGAGACTCAACACTGCACAAAAATCAGGTACGCTTAACTGTCTCCTACACAAACAGTCCCTGACTAGGGTTTTCTTGTTTTTACAGGAGAAACAAGCTTTTGAGACCTCAAATGGATTTCATGCACATCCATATATCTCAAAAGTACCATCATACAAATTTTCAAACTTCAATTCACTCAGACGCACCGTCAGCAGCTCAAACAGTCAACAGACGACCCGTTTGACCAAAAAAGTCAACAGACAGTCAAAAATGAAATTTTTTGTCAAAGTCCATATTTTGTCAAAGGATTCATCATTTGATCATTGGATGATCATAATTCATCAAGGAAAGATCAAAAATCAACAAAACCCTAAGATTCAAAATTAGGGTTTTTACCTGAAAAGTCAACTCAACTTTGACTGGTCATAACTCTCTCATCCTTCATCCAAAAAATTCAAACCAAAGCTCATTTTGAAGGAAATTCAATTATATTTCAAATGCAATTGATCCCATGGTCATTGCATTCACCATTTGAAAAATATGACCAAAGACATTACAGGTCATTTTCAAATTCAACAAAAAGACACTTTTTTCAAAAGGACACACAAGGAGCATCAAAAATCATTTTGACATGAGACCAAAGGCATTGGTTAGAGGACTCTTTGAGGTTTCCAAAAAGTGCAAGATCTCCTTCATATGACAAAAATTGAGGGATTTACAACTTGTTGAAGTTGGCTAAATTTTGGGAAAATGCATGAAGTCAACATTGCTCAAAAATGTATTTTTTCCAAATGGGGCCAAGTTTTCATGGTTCAAACATCATTTCCACAATATTATGGGCCTCCCACGACCAAGACAAGGCCCACACCTTTTTTTATCCATTTTTTGCTTAATTTTATCTTATTTTAAGATTAAATTAAAAGGAAAATGAATGGATAATGGGTAGCTTACAATCCAAGCATGACTCACCCAAGGAATCTCTGATTTTCTGCAGAGAATTGAAAAGCAAGGCAAGAGCATTGAAGAGAAGAAGACTTGGTCAATAATTCAAAGGTTTTAATATAAAAAAATCAAGAATTCCACAAAGGCAACTAGATGCTTCTTGGCTTCAATTCTAAGCACAACATAGTCTATATAAAGGCTATAACACTTCACAATCAAAAGAGACAGAAATCAGAGCCATTCTTATGCTTGTACCATGCTTGTAACCACTTAAACTTTTCAAAGAAACTTCAAATTCGAATTTTTAGTTTAATACATTTTCAATATAAACTAAACACTTAAACACCTTCCTCAAGCATTATTGAACATATCTCAATCATTTCCAAGTCCTGAAACCTCATAAATCGAGCTACCTAGGCCACGGTTTGTTCAAACTAAAACTAACTTATATCTCATAATCCATGCATGTTTAGCAAGATGTAGACATATATTTGTGTTTGGTTTGAGGTCCTAATCGTTTCTAGAAACTTAATTGAAGTTTGGACGCCTATACGAAGGATCACCATTTTAGGGTTCGAACCTTTAAATTTGGGGTTTTACGATCCATGCAAAATTATGAACTCTAAGTAGTACCTTCAAACTCGCATGAACAAGACGAATTGAACCATGGCATCGCGCCAAATTTATATTAATGTTTGCTTGCATTCGTTATTTTCAACAGGTGTAAAAGGTTGGAGTTTTTACACCACCTGCAATTGAAAGGTGTAAAAGACCCATCCTGAGGAAGAAGATGATGCGTGGCGTCCTCTGATTGGCTGGAGGGCGCGCGCGTGTTTTTTAAACTGATCTTGGATTCAGTGTTTTGCAGGTGTACCACGTGCGATGGTCCCCCACTTTAATCACCTTCTGATCCACTTGCCAGCTCATCCAACGTTCCAGAACACTCATCCTTACCATGTTCCCTCATGAATTTCCACATCTGATCAGTATCCTTTTATTTTCTATTTTATTTTAATTTCTTTGCAAAATTAATTAAAAATAGTTTTAAAAATCCAAAAAATACACAAAAAATATTTTTAGACTTCTAAAATAATATATTATTTTCTGAAATAAAAATATTTTATTTTTCTTCAAAATTTCAATATTTTGCATAATTAATTAGTATATATTTATATATTTGCTTTTTAATTATTCTAACCAATCAAAAAATCATAAAAAAAATTGTTCTTTATATAAAATATTGTTTATATATTATAAACTAATTTTGTACATATTTTGAATAATTTTCTCTTTGAGTTTTAATTATATGTATAATTATTTGTATAATTATGTATTAATTAGCTTAATCAATTTCAAATCAATTTCAAAAATTCCAAAAAAAATAGTTTTGTTTTAAAATTAATTGACAAATATTTTGTACATATTTTAAACTTAATTTCTAGGTTTAAATATATTTTCATCTTTTTTTTCTTCATTTTAATTTAATTAATCATGCATTAATTATAATTAAAATCAATCATAAAAAATCCAAAAACATGCCTTTTATTTTTCTTGCAATTTAAATTCCTAGATAAATGTATAGGTTGTCAAAATCATGTAAATAGGCTAGTTTACATTTCCTGCACAATCGATGTAATAGCGTAGATTTACTTTCCGCACTTTACATTTCCGCATTTTAATTTCCAGCAAATATAAACTGCGTGTATGTCAAAAATAAAATTGAACCGTTAGATCACTAACTTCAAAGATAAAATATCTGAATACAAACACAATCACACTTGCACCTCTTAAGGTAATCCCTTCTCATTCTTTTCAAAATCAAAGTCAAAATTCTACTGTTTTGAGTACAAAATCGAACCTTTTGTTTATATCCGGTGAAAGGATAGATTTTTAAAGGAAATAAGGATAAAGACCTTACAACTCAGGGTAGACCTCCTAGTTTGCTTGCTCAAATCAAAACAAACAAAATTCTCATACACTGTTGTTTTTCAAAACAAAACTTTCCAAAAAGACAATACTTTGTATACATCAAAACACGGATCATTACAAAGTTAACGTTCTTTTCAAAACATCTTTCGAAAGATAAACAAACATTTTGTATACATCCGCACAAGGATCATTACAAATTCAATTTACAAAGGTATTTGAAACCACATATGAGCATTCTAAAGCAATTGAAAAGTAATCGAAAAACAAGTGAGCTAAGCAAACTTAAGAGCCCATGGATAACCATGGATACAAAGGGTGCTAACACCTTCCCTTTGTATAACCTACCCCCTTACCCAGAATTTCTTAAAGGTCTTTTTTCTGTTTCTTTTATAAACCTTTCCTTAATTGGATAAAATAAAAGGTCGGTGGCGACTCTGTGAATTTTCAAAAAAATGCGAAAGCATAAGCGATAAAAAAGAGTCAGTTCACGTATCTCTCCCGCTCAGAGGTATGGCCCGAAAAAATGGAGGTCCACAGAACTGGCGACTCTGCTGGGGAGATACTTTCAAAAACAAAATGTTTTCAAAAGGGGTTACCTTAAGAGAATAGATTACTTCGATGTTTTCAATTGTTTGACTTGATTGCTCTATTTTTCAAAGGTTTGTTTGGGTATTTTGCTTGTGTGGAAGATTCTAACCCGAATCTCGAGATACCTTAAGTATATGACAATAGACCAAGGAAACTGTACGGCATGTACCGATACGGTTGATCTGGTAGTCATCGTTAGTGCGATACTTTGGTTTATACTGATGTCCCTTGAAAACGATCAAGGAGTATGTTAGGCTTCCGAAATGTCATTAAACACTAATTTGTCTTAGAACCTATTTAGTTGAACTTGACTTATGGCCTATTAAGTGGCTAGCTTTGAAATTGATCGAAGTTAGTTATCCTCGAGGAATATTTTGATCGGCCGTTCGAGCGCCGTATTGAGATGTTACCTCCAAGGATCATAGAACCCGAATACTATTCTAGGACAGGTTTTAACCAACTCAACTTCAGTGGGGAGGGTATCACCTATCAGCTCCATGCAAGCCTTTAAACCTAAGGCTATTGTTTGATTTGTTTTTGTGTGCCACATGTTTGCATCATAAGCATATCATTTTCTCACTAAACACTTCAAGGATCAAAGAGTTTACCTTTGTTTTTGCAGGTAATGGCTCCCGCTACCCGAGATTACATCCGAATCAACATCTCAACGGTACCATCTGAACTAAAAGACTTAGTGTCAGAATTCCCCAGGAATGTTCAATTCACCGAAAGGCATGGTCACCTACTCCATTTGGTTACCTCAAAATTTGAAGAAGACATGATACGGGTCCTGTTCCAGTTCTTTGACCCTGAACATCATTGCTTTACCTTTCCTGATTACCAGTTGGTACCCACTTTGGAAGAATTCTCTGAACTAATGGGATTGCCTGTTCGAAATCAATTACCTTTCACTGGTTTAGAAAGGATTCCAAAACCTGAAGTCATTGCTGCTGCTTTACATCTGCGGAAATCAGAAATCGAGTCCAATTGGGAAACAAAGAGTGGAGTTAAGGGTTTGCTTGCCAAGTTCTTATTGGAAAAAGCTCGACTACTGCTAGAAAACAAAAGTTATCCAGCTTTTGAGGAAGTTATGGCACTTTTGATCTATGGGTTGGTTTTATTCCCTAATCCCGACCAGTTCATAAGTGTACACATCATCAACCTTTTCCTAATCCGTAACCCGGTACCAACATTGCTGGGAGACATTCTACATTCTATACACACTCGTACCATGAAGAAACGAGGAACTCTCATGTGCTGTATACCGCTACTGGCTAGGTGGTTTACATTTCATCTTCCCCGATCAGTGTTGAGAAATGAACAAAGAATGCAATGGTCTCGCGGGATTATGTCTTTGTCTCATTCAGATATCCGGTGGAATAACTTCTTTCAAAGAGACATTACTATCATTGATCATTGTGGAGAGTACCCTAATGTGCCACTCCTTGGCATCAAAGGAGGCATCACTTACAATCCCTCTTTAGCTCTACGCCAATTCGGATATGCAAGGAGCAACGGTCCTCATGACATGATTATCCGTGGCATTGTGTTTGATTACGAGAATGATTCTCGTAGACACCGACAAAGGTTTATACATGCATGGGGCAGTGTCTATAGAATAGAAAGCAAAACTCTAGGGCAATGGAATTCTATTCCTATGGAACCTTACCTCAGATGGGTCCGTACTCATGCTCAGAAAATCATTATGCCATATCCCGCTATTCTACCTGTGACTATTGAGCCAGAGGTCGAAGGAGACGAACCCCACGTTATTCTACACCCGGATATGCCAACTGACCTAGAAGAGTTGCAAAAATCTTGGGTTCAACTCAAAGAGGAAAGAGACACCTTCAAAGCACACTGTCAGGACTATGAGAGAAGGATATTGGAGCTCACCGGACAGCTTCAAGAAGAACGGCAGATCAACACATTCCTAGGGGCAAAGAGAAAGCGTCCAAGAGAGACCTGAAGGATCATTTATTTTATTTCTGTCTTGTAAGCCCAAATGAGGCAAAGAAAAAAAAAAGAATAAATTGATTAACTAACGTTTGTTTCTTCTTTAACAAATCTAAACTCTAAGATCCTTGAAACATTGCACACACATTTCATTTCATACATTTGCATATACATTTCATTCATATACATTGCATCCATACATACACATTGCATAGCAGGTTCTCATGACGGATTTCTCATCTCCTCGCTCTTTATTTCAGTCAGAAGAGATGGAATCTGAGACAAGCATCAAGAATCTCGAAGCACAGAATGCCCAAGTTCAAGTGGCAATTCTGGAACTGGCAAAGGGGCAGCAAGAACTGAAAGCCCTGATAATCAAGAAGAAAAAGAAACCCAAAGGATCTGTAGGCGTGAGTCACCTGAAAAGGAAGATCAAAATCCCAGTCAAAAAGTTCAAAAAGCCACCGATCCCTGAAACAGTCGGTGATGGTGAACAAGAAGACAATCAAAGCAACCAGGGTTCTGCTAAACCCTCTCTCTCTTCAAATGAAGAAGATGATCATTCTGGGGACGAACCGGATGATGACAAATACCAAAAGCTGGAAGACCGTATGAAAGCTATGGAGATACAAAAAGTACCTGGCTTAGATTTCAATGATCTGGGGCTCATCTCGGATGTTGTTATCCCTCCAAAATTCAAAGTTCCTGTCTTTGCAAAATATGATGGAGTTTCCTGCCCGAAACTACACCTGAGATCCTATGTGAGGAAGATACAACCTCATACAACAGATAACAAATTGTGGATTCACTTCTTCCAAGAAAGTCTGTCGGGTACACAACTCGAATGGTACTACCAGCTGGAAAATACCAAGGTTCATACTTGGGAAGAATTAGCTGCTGCCTTTTACAAACAGTACCAATACAATGCTGATCTTGCGCCAACCCGTACTCAACTAAGGGGCATGTCTATGGGACCAAAAGAAAGTTTCAAAGGATATGCACAAAAGTGGAGAGATATGGCTGGAAGGGTTCAACCACCCTTATCTGATCGCGAACTAGTCGACATGTTCATGGGCACTTTAACTGGCCCTTTCTATAGCCATTTGCTGGGAAGCTCATCATCAGGTTTCACTGACCTGATACTGACCGGAGAACGTGTCGAAAGTGGCATTCAAAATGGAAAAATTCAAATAGGTTCCTCCTCTGGTACTACAAAAAGGCCCATCAGCGGGAGAAATGAGGTCAATGCAACACAAATTCAGAAAAGTCGCAAAAGTGAGCAGCATCAATCTGTAGGGGCAGTTCTGATCTCCGCATCTGCACCTCAAAAAGATCAACAGCTAAAATATAGGCGTCGACCAGATGCACCAAGAAGAAATTTCACCAGAATCAACATGCCAATCTCTCAGGCATTGCAGCACTTGCTAAAAGCATATCTGATCACATTAAAAGGTCCTCCAAAGAATGTCAACACTTCCTCTCTGAATTATCGCCCTGATGCGACATGTGCCTATCACTCAAACTGTCCAAGACATGACGCAGATCTCTGCTGGGCCCTGAAAAATAAAATACAAGATATGATAGATGCTGGGGAAATTGAGTTCGATCCTCCAGAAACTCCAAATGTCATCACTGCACCTATGCCAAAGCATGACAAAACTGTCAACGCTATCCTGGACACTGTTTACATCTATGATGTGAACGAATTATCAACTCCACTCTGCGAAGTCAAAGGAAAGCTAATCCGAGCTGGTTACTTTCCAGGGTGTGACCCCAACTGCTTTTACTGCTCCTGCCTGCCCAATGGTTGCGAAAATCTAAGAATGGGAATTCAAAAATGGATGGATCGCCGTATCATTATGTTTGAGAGGCTCCCTTCTATGGACGTGTTGTGCGAAGTCTTTGCAAATAGGATGAGAATAGAGGATGCCTCAGTGATCTCCAGCTTACCATTCAAAATCTCTGCCAAGGCTCCATTCAAAATTTCTGCTACACTCAAAGTGGCATCAGTAGTCATTGCTAGCCCAACTCCATTTCCATACTCCTCAGACAAAGTTGTCCCATGGGGATACGACACTAATGTTTACGTTCATGGAGTTAAGCAGGGTACCTCGACTGAAGAGGCCGCAAAGTTAACTACTCCAACTGTGGGTAATATTGTGGGTACCAGCAAGATCACGAGAAGTGGAAGAATCTTTTCACCAGAAATTTCTCCAAATGTTGCTGCTGGTCCAGTCCGAGTCCCAGTTCCTAATCAAGATAACAGCGCTCGAGGCAAAGAGCCACAAGTTGGACAAGTTCAAACCCCGGTGGAGATCACTGCTGAGGATCCATCAAAGCAAGAAATGGAGGAAATATTGAAAATCATCTGCAAGAGTGATTACAATATTGTTGAGCAACTGGGGCACACCGCTTCAAAAATCTCAATGCTATCCCTGCTAAAATATTCAGAAGCCCATGCCAAAGCTCTGATGAAGTTCCTTAAAGCTGCGCATGTGCCTCAAGAGATCTCAGTCGACCAATTCGAGAATTGTATTGCCAATCTAACCATGAGCAATGGTCTCGGTTTCTCTGATGTGGATCTGACCCCTGCTGGGAAAAATCACAACAAAGCCCTACATATCTCCATTGAATGTAATGGCACCACTCTATCTCATGTGCTAGTAGATAACGGTTCTTCTTTGAACGTGTTACCGAAAACAGTACTAGAAAAGCTTGACTTCGAAGGAATTGTGTTACAACCAAATGATGTTGTGGTAAGAGCCTTTGACGGGTCAACAAGAACGGTATACGGAAAAGTGAATCTCCCAATCAGAGTGGGTTCTCAAATCTTCGATTCCATCTTTTACGTAATGGAAATTCACCCAGCCTACTCCTGTTTACTTGGACGCCCTTGGATACATGGGGCAAACGCTGTAACTTCTACCCTGCATCAGAAGTTAAAATATCCAGTAAAAGGAAAGATTGTCACAGTCTATGGCGAAGAGGAATATGTGGTTAGTCACCTAAGCAATTCCAAATATGTTGAGTTGGAGGACGAATTCATCGAAACTCCATGCCAATCTTTTGAGGTGGTCTCTCCAGATGTCTCTACCACCAAGCATATTCCTGCTACTCCAACTACAACTATGGCTTCTCTCAAAGATGCCAAAGCCATGATTGAACAGGGTGATTCAACAGTATGGGGACAACTTCCCGATATACCCTACAAGTCTGACAAGCTAGGCCTGGGCTATGATAGTGAAAATCAAAAGAATGATCAAGGTCCTCGTTCTGGAGGATTAATGTCACACTTCGTCTGCCAAGAAGTAAACGCTATTGAAGATGAAGGAGTGTTCTTGAACCATATCATTCAGCCATATCCAGATGAGATTCCACCCATTTCCATGGGAATGTGGGATGCTGTGGGAGAACCAAATGGCGGGTAAAATTATCAGTATACCACACCTCAGAATTCTTATATTGCTATGGAGGACATTGTCCCAACTGGATGGGATGAACAGTACGATGACAATTTCGCTCTTGAAAAAGCCAGGGAAATACCAAATAACGAGGGTTGCTTTCTGTCAGCATACTCTCCTCATCAGGATGCACAAGTCTCTATTCAAAACATCATCCCGACTGCATGGGACGGCCTTATCGAGCATCTCGCTCAGCCAACAGAGATATCTCAGCCTGGGCTCTCGTATCCAGCAGAGTATATCCCTTATCCCGAAGGATCACCGGCTCATTTTCCCACTAATGAAATCAATGCTGTGGAAGATGAAGAAGACAACTGCAACTGGAACAGCTGGATACTCCCTGCTCACAACAGTGGATTGAACAACTGGAAAGCTGAGGATGTGATCTCCTTTGACCAGGAGTAAATGCCACTCCCTGTTTTCTTTGTGTATATTGTGCAAAGATAAAAATGGTTCCTGAACAATCGAACCATGAGCTTGAAAGCCGTGTGCCTTAGCACACTGGTCCTTCTATAAGGGCTTATCATATCATGATCATGTGCATTCAATAAAATCATGGGACGCTTGCATATTTAAATTTTGTGATCCTTTTTCTTTCTTTCTTCGCTTTCAAATAGCTATTTTTTTTCTTCACACACACTCACATAACTAACATGCAGATTCACATACACTCTGGATCCAGTCAACAACGATTCTGCTATTGCCCGTCATGACTTTGAAAGTCCGATCTACCAAACTGAGGACGAAAGTGAGGAAGATTGTGAAGTGCCAAGAGAACTTGCAAGGCTGCTAGAACAAGAAGACAAGGCCATACAGCCTCACGATGAGCCAATTGAGGTCATCAACTTGGGCAGCAACGAAGAAAAGAAAGAAGTCAAAATAGGGGCTGATTTAGAACACAGCATCAAGCAAAGACTGATTCAAATGCTGCGAGACTACGTCGAGATATTCGCCTGGTCCTATGAAGATATGCCAGGCCTTGACACGGACATTGTAGTTCATCGCCTGCCAATCAAAGAAGGTAGCACTCCAGTCAAACAAAAACTACGAAGGAGCAGGCCTGATATGTCAAAAAAGATCAAAGACGAGGTTGAAAAACAGTTCAATGCCGGATTCCTAAAAGTTGTAAGTTATCCTCCTTGGATAGCTAACATCGTGCCTGTACCTAAAAAAGACGGGAAAGTCAGAATGTGCGTGGACTACAGAGATCTGAACCGGGCAAGCCCCAAAGATGATTTCCCTTTACCACACATCGATGTACTGGTTGACAATACCGCACAATGCAAGGTATTCTCCTTTATGGACGGATTCTCAGGGTACAATCAAATCAAGATGGCACCCGAAGACATGGAAAAAACAACCTTCACAACACCCTGGGGAACCTTTTGTTACAAAGTAATGCCCTTTGGTCTGAAAAACGCAGTAGCAACCTATCAACGTGCAATGGTAGCGCTATTTCATGATATAATTCATCAAGAAATAGAGGTGTATGTCGATGACATGATTGCAAAATCCAACACCGAAGAAGAACATCTGGGTCATTTACACAAATTGTTTGACAGACTCAAGAAATACAAGTTGCGACTGAACCCAAATAAGTGTACCTTTGGAGTAAGATCCGGCAAACTCTTAGGTTTCATCGTCAGCAGCAAAGGTATTGAGGTTTATCCCGCCAAGGTTAAAGCCATTCAAGAAATGCCTATACCTCGTACCGAGAAACAAGTCAGAGGATTCTTGGGACGTCTAAATTACATCGCCCGATTTATTGCCCACATGACTACTACTTGTGTACCGATCTTCAAACTGTTGAAGAAAGATCAAGTGGAAAGGTGGAATGACAAATGCCAGTTAGCCTTTGACAAAATCAAAGAATATCTCCAAAAACCTCCAATCTTGTTGCCACCTGTGGAAGGCAGACCTCTGATAATGTACCTAACTGTGTTAGAAGACTCAATGGTGTGTGTACTAGGACAACATGACGAATCCGGCCGAAAGGAGCACACAATCTACTATCTTAGCAAAAAGTTTGCCGATTGTGAAACAAGATACTCACTACTCGAAAAAACTTGCTGTGCCTTAGCTTGGGCAGCTCGCCGACTAAGACAGTACATGCTAAATCACACCACTTTCCTAATCTCCAAGATGGATCCCATCAAATACGTGTTCGAAAAACCTGCTCTCTCTGGAAGAATAGCGAGATGGCAAATGATCTTAACAGAATATGACATTCAATACACTTCACAAAAAGCAATCAAAGGAAGTGTGGTAGCTGATCATCTGGCTCATCAAGCAGTAGATGATTATCAAGCATTGAACTTTGACTTCCCAGACGAAGACATTATGCTAGTCAATGACTACAAACAACCAGGACCAGAAGAAGGACCCGAGCCAGGATCCCGGTGGACTATGGTTTTTGACGGAGCTTCTAATGCATTTGGCAATGGCATCGGAGCTGTGATCATTTCCCCCGCAGGAGGTTATACACCATTCACTGCCAGATTATGCTTCAATTGCACTAACAATATAGCCGAATACGAAGCATGTATTCTGGGTCTTAAAGTTGCAATCGATCTAAGAATCAAATTCCTGGAAGTCTACGGAGACTCGGCCTTGGTAATCTACCAAGTCAAAGGGGAATGGGACACGAAGCACCCAAATCTAATTCCTTACAAAGAATATGTGCTGAGTTTGATTCCTTACTTCGAAGAAATCACTTTCGAACACATCCCACGCGAGGAAAATCAACTAGCTGATGCTTTAGCTACCATGTCATCCATGTTCAAAGTCAGGTGGGACAACGAGGCGCCTATGATCACCATTTACAGGCAAGATGAACCATCCTATTGCAATGAGATCAATACCGAGGGAACAAAAGAAAACCATGGTTCCATGAAGTAAAAAGATATCTCGAAGCTCAGGAGTACCTTGAAGGGGCATCCATTAACGACAGAAAGTTTCTAAGGAGATTTGCTGTCAAATTCTTTCTAAGCAATGGAACCCTATACAAACGCAACCATGACTCGACTTTACTTCGCTGTGTAAACAAGAAGGAAGCAAAACAGATCATGGAAGAAATACACAATGGTGCCTTCGGTACTCATTCCAGTGGACATACAATGGCTAAAAAGATCCTGAGAGCAGGTTATTACTGGTCTACCATGGAAATAGACTGCCATCATCACTCCCGAACATGTCACAAATGCCAGATATACGTTGACAAAGTACATGTACCTCCAGTTCCATTAAGCGTCCTGACGGCTCCTTGGCCTTTTGCAATGTGGGGTATTGATATGATTGGAGAAATCAAACCTACTGCCTCCAACGGACATCGCTTTATCCTGGTCGCTATTGACTACTTCACAAAGTGGGTAGAAGCAGCTTCATTTGCTTCTGTTACCAAGAATGTGGTGGCCCGGTTCATCAAATACAACCTCATTTGTCGGTACGGCATCCCTGAACGGATTATCACGGACAATGACACAAATCTAAACAACAGAATGATTACTGAACTTTGCACACAGTTCAAGATCAAACATCATAATTCTTCTCCATATCGACCAAAGATGAACGGCGCGGTGGAAGCTGCCAACAAGAACATCAAGAAAATCATACAAAAAATGACAGTAACCTACAAAGACTGGCATGAGATGTTGCCTTTTGCTCTTCATGGTTATCGCACATCTGCGCGTACTTCAACAGGGGCAACTCCATTCTCCTTAGTCTATGGTATGGAGGCAGTTCTTCCAATTGAAATTCAGATTCCTTCCCTAAGGATTATGAAAGAAGCCAATCTAGACGAAGACGATTGGATTCAAACACGGTTGGACCAGATAAACTTGATTGATGAGAAAAGGCTCGCAGCTATTTGTCATGGTCAGCTATACCAAAAGCGTATGATCAAAGCCTTCAACAAAAAAGTCAAAAGTCAAGCATACCAAACTGGTGGCTTGGTTGTCAAACGCATCATCTTACCACAAGGTGATCCCAGAGGCAAATGGACTCCCACCTACGAGGGACCATTCATAATCAAGAAAATATTCTCCGGCGGCGCCATGTTGCTTACCACCATGGATGGTGAGGATTTCCCACACCCTGTGAATGCTGACATAGTCAAAAAATACTTCGCTTAAAAAGCAAAAAAAAAAAACAGATCGCTAAGTTGAAAACCTGAAAGGGCAACTTAGGCAAAAAATGAGCGTCTCGGTGGATTGAAAACCCGAAAGGGCGGTCCAGGCAAAAATTAGAGACTAAACAAATACTATCCCGGTAGGCTGAAAACTTGAAAGGGCAGCCTAGGCAAAAGTTAGGGAATGAAGCATACAACTATGTACCGTTTAACTGCCTACTCACCATCAAGATTCAACACCTCAAAGACACCGATCAGTCCAATCACTTTCTTCCAACAAGTGAGGGATGAGATGCTCGAAGACAGATTGGCAATAGCAGAATTGAAACTTGACTGGATCATTTTCACATAGCTATTTATCTTCATAAATATTTTCCAAAGCTTTCTGACAATTTCCTACTTCTAGGATTGTTGTCTCCCTGTGCGAATCAGCCTATCATGGCTCTTTTTCAAAAAATCAATGCAGCTTAGGCTCAAAATCACTATTTTCACTTTTTCTGTTTTGAATACGTAAACGTCCCAATGATAATTTTGAATGAACATGTGCATTTGAATATGATTGATGTTCACCAGGAAAAACAGGAATAGCATTCAGGAAATGTCCCAATTATCTGGACATCATCCCATCAGAAGAAAATCCCCAAGAGAAACATTTCTCAGCAAATTCCTCAAAAAGATTTTCTCTTCAAAAGAAGTCTTATCCCCCAGCAGGGTTGTTCCAGATTACTATCTTCAGAAGGTGTGATCCCCGCACTCGGACTTGGTCAGATAGTGCATCGGAGGATTATACATCTCCCTCATTCCCATTTGAAAGGGCATCAGAACTTCCAGCTACCTTTCATTCCCAAGTGATAGTCAAAGATCCTTCAACAGAGTACCGTGGTTCTCAAAGAATTTCCCCAGTCGAGGGTACTCAAACAAGACAAAAGATCATCAACAATCACAATATAGTCATATTCAGATGACTGACGGAAATTTATTTTCCCAAATAGAAGCTTGACATCACATTCATACATTCATACATTCATACATTCATACATTCATACATTCATACATCATACATCATACATCATGCATCATGCGCGTATTCATACGCATATTCATACACAACATAACATGCATATTTCTCCTTTAACTCGAGAATATCTCACATTACATGCATCATAAACATTGCATATCACTAACTTGATTTTTCAGGTAGACGGATATCTTCAACAAAGATGTTCTCAATCACATGCAGTGTTCACCTGAATTCCATGAACGATTCTCTCAGATATAATCAAGCCAAAGATTCATTCTGATCACTTATCAACTCAAAAAACAAGCATCACAGATCAAAGTCGATACCTCAGACGGTTCCAGAACGATCTAACATCGCAGATCTAAAGTTGATACCTCAGACGGTTCCAGAACGATCTAACATTGCAGATCTAAAGTTGATACCTCAGACGGTTCCAGAACGATCTAACATCGCAGATCTAAAGTTGATACCTCAGACGGTTCCAGAACGATCTAGCATCACAGATCTAAAGTTGATACCTCAGACGGTTCCAGAACGATCTAACATTGCAGATCTAAAGTCGATACCTCAGACGGTTCAAGAACGATCTAACATCAAAGATCTAAAGCTGATACCTCAGACGGTTCCACAATGATCAACTTTCAAAATCTAAACTTAAAGCGGCAACCTTGAACGGTTCCGAAACAGTCAACACAAAGACTTTCAAATCCTTCATCAAGATATAATCAATGGATTCATCCTGATGAACAAACCATCAACACATTTACCAGGTGGCATCTGAAAGCCCATCTCAGGTAATGTTCCAATCTACCAACAACATTTCGCAAACGACATTCAAATGCAACTTCCAACATCTCTTCTGATCAAGGTAAGTGCAAATTATCAGGGCATCTAAATATTCAATCATCTTCTACCTTCAGATTTCAGACAATCTCTTCAGGTTTAAGAAGATTGAATAGGGGCAGCTGTTATACCCCAAAATTTGCCCGCATCTTTTTTCAAGAAAACTCCAATCTGAAAATTAAGAGTCTCATATAATCATGGATTTTTATTTCAACAAATATCCTGACATATGAAACACTTAGTTTTTAGAATTTTTCTTATACAGTAATTTGGCTTGCAGTTGAATTTATTCTTACGCAAACGCCGAATACTGTTTATTACTTCACACATGCTATTTATTTATTTACAGATAAATAGTACTGACACAATTGGTACAGAGTTAAATCTTTTTGCAGGCGCATGTCATACCCTAAAATTTGCCCTCATATATTTGCAAATGTCATTTTATTTCGAATAAGTGGCGTAGCACAGTTGGTAAGGATTTAAGGTTAAAAAATACAAGAGCGAGAGGTCCCGAGTTCGAATCTCACTTCTAACATTTTTTTCTTTTTTATTTATCTCTAACTATAGTTTAATTTTGTTCTCATTTATTATAAAAACCACAAAAAAATCGTTTTTATCTAATTAAATTTAATTTTCGTTTTAATTAAATATGCTTTTTCAAAATAGTTGATTTTTTATTTTTATGCACTTTTTATTTAATAAATAAATAAAAATAACATAAAAAATAAATAAGGTAATTTTTTATTTAACTTTTGCAACAAAACAATTCTCTTGAATCTTTTGATCTGATTTTTCTAATTCTAGCAAAAATTAAAAACAAAATATTCAAGATAATAATTTTGTTAATTGAGGTTTGATATGAAATTATTTTATTCCTTTTTATAATTAACCTAGTTTGACATGTATATATAGTGACACTTTCTTCAATTTTAGGGGACCGACTTTTTTACTAACTGACTTTCACGTATAAATTTTTTTTTTCACAAAACCTTGACTTTTTGTTCAGTCTAACAACCAACCCTTATTTTCCAAAAAACCTCATCTTCTAACTTCAAACCAAACGCAAAGCCTCCATTATTTTTCATGAACCATGTTAACCTTATCATATAATACCACTAACAATCACAACCTGTGAGATTCAACAGCATAACCTGCGTCTTTACAACCAACAAATCATCCTAGTAACAATTTCGTGCCCTTTAAATTTCAAACCAATGTTAAACTCAATCAAAATCATCAAAACTACAGAATCATGGATTTCATAATTTATACAATATTTTGGTAGTTTGTTTTTATTGCAGAAAAGAGAAGAAAAGAGGAAGGATTGGTTGCCTCTATGACCTTCATGATAGCTTCAAAAAGTCAGAAAAAGAGAGATTCGGGCTCAAGGAATTAACCCAGCTCAAGGCGATTTAACGATTGCAATCCGTTCTTTGGCATTCGCTGAAGCTACCTGGAGCATCTTCAAAGCCTCACATCGTCAGAATCGCTCTCCATTGGCCACGGTTTGAACAAAATTTTCGAATTCCGATGCTTGTGATATATGCATTATAAATTGAATTTGATTGTGTGTTTGTGTTTAGACTGATATTTATAAGTGTTCTGGATAATTAATTTGAGTTTGGTGCGTGTTTGAACGATTCACCATTGTTAGGGCTCGCGAGTTCAAATTGGGGATTTTCTGATTTAGGGGAAATTGAATGAAATCAACAGCATCATCATGTTCATGGGACTAAACCGGATCGAGCCATGGTTTTATCTTGAAGTTATGTGTATTATTTTTTGATTTTGATTTGCACAGGCTTGCTGCAACATTAAGAAACCGTGGGCAAAAATTCTAGTCTTCACGAAGAAGATAAAGTCTGAGCGCGCTACTTTTTAAAGCCATTAACGTCAACTCATTGGTTATATTGATCCCGGCCTAGAACAATATCAGCAAAAGCAATTGGCTCAGCTGGCTGCGCGCTACGTCCAAAGAGCTTTATACGCAAGGGCAGGGGTTCGATCCCCGCCTCTTGCGTTTGTTTGTTTTAATTTTTCCTAAACTTTGTTGTTTGCAGATCCAGTATGGCTGGCTCATGCACGTGCTTGATGGACCCTCGCTAAAGCCAGCCGTCTGATCAGTTCCTCAAGGGATCCAACGCACCTGAACACGAAGGATCACTATATACCTCCACCAGCTTTCCGCACTGGATAAAAGCTGAGTGTTTCTAACTTGTTTTTTATTATTTATTTGTTATAACATAGTTTCTTTTCTATTTTTTCAAAACTCTTTTTTTAAAATACTCTATTTTAATATTTTATTATAAATTCTTTTTTTCTTAAAAAACATAAAAATTAAAATATGTATTTATTTTAATTATTACTAAATTTCTATTTTAATTGTCTAAAATTAGTTTAATTTGTCTAGTTTATTTGTAAATGATTTTCATTAATTAATAGAAATAAAATTAGGGTTAAGACATTTATCCGAAACCCTATTTTCACAGATTTAATTAATTAGGTTGAAAATTAATAATTAATTAAATTGATTTTTATTCTATTAATCATGGTTAACTTGTACCCGAATCCGGGTCTACGAAGATCATGCCCTACACTGATTTGCTTCTTTTCTGTGCCTTTTCAGGATTGTCTTTACAAATACCTTCCGACTGCGCTTTGCTTCTTTTCTGTGCCTTTTCAGGATTGTCTTTACAAATACCTTCCGACTGCGCGCCACGTCAAAGAACGAAGCTAAGTTCTAATTTCTTCTTATTTAATATTTTTTCGCCTATTATTTTGTTTTAATTAGGGTTTGATTGCCCCTGTCAATGAAATCCCTCTACACTCACTTCCTCTTATTTCTCTATTCAATTATCAGATGGTCAGAGTCAATGCTTCAATCTACCTCCAATTCTCAACCTTCATCAATCGAAGTTAAGTTTCTTTTACCCTTTTTCTGTATTGTTATGTTTATTTTTAGGGTTAACCCTAGTTGCCTCTGAACAAATAATACACTGTTGACCGCCAAGACTACGAGTGTTGGTAACCCTACCCTAACCTTAATATTTTATGCTTTATTATTACTTATGTCAAACCCTATTAAGGGATCCGCTGGTTACAATTTCCCTCCCCATATTTGTTAGTTATTTCTGTTAAACTGCGTGGTTAGTAATCTAGGGAGTGTAACCTCGAATCGAACATAGAATCACTAATTTTACAAGATAATATACTTAAATATAATCACGTGATTGGTGCACACACGCACACTCTTGGGTAACCTCTCTGTTGCCTTGTTGCCTGTTGCCTTGTTGCCTGTTGCCTTGTTGCCTTG
The DNA here is from genome assembly GCF_029867415.1 of Vicia villosa. NCBI lineage: Eukaryota > Viridiplantae > Streptophyta > Magnoliopsida > Fabales > Fabaceae > Vicia > Vicia villosa. The sequence goes on along the minus strand of NC_081181.1, from coordinate 227,719,396 downwards.
TATTTTGTGCAGAATAGCCAGTCCCTCGAATACGAGGATACCTCAGCCATGTTGCCTCGATTAAAGGTCATGGTCCCTAATGATGCTGCCTTCGATACACTAACATGACCTCGACCCTCGAAAGTTGCCTACGGAAAAGGCCGAGGTATCTTCTGGTTGCCTACGAAAGGCTATTCTGATCCTTCCCTTTAGACTACCTGCCTCTCTATGGCATGGGTCAGTCTTGGAGTGGATGATAATTCGATGACCCTTCTACCTCCAAACGAAAGGCTTCTTGCCCTCTTATGGCAAGGATAGACCCTTTCATTCTGAAAGGCTAAAAAGAGACCTATCATCTGAGTTTAAGGTAATTGCCCCTAATTGCCTTGCCATGCTCTATTTTCTATATTCTTTCTCAAAATTCTTCAAAAGCTGGCTACGCTCATTTTACGAGCTAAAGTCCATTTTTTCCTCTTTCATCTACATTTTCTAAAAACGAGCAAGCAAAGCAATTAAGAGCCCATGGAAAACCATGGATGCAAAGGGTGCCTTACACCTTCCCTTTGCATAAATTACCCCCCGAACTTAGATTTCTTTAAAAGGTTTTTTCTGTTTCTTTTAGCCTTTCTGAATTTGTTTGGATAAAATAAAAGTCGGTGGCGACTCATGCTTAACCGCGACATTTCGATCGATAAAAAGTCAGTTCACCGTATTACAGCGCAGAATCAGGAAACTCAGACTGTACTGGTAACAAGTAGATTATTATTATCTTTTGTTTCCCACTAATTTTTGTACTATATTCCATTATTTTCAAAAATCTTTTCAAATCTCTTTTTCAAAAATCAAATCTCTCTTTTTCCCAACACTATCTCCACTTTCTTTCAAATCTTATTTCCACTCAAATTTTCCTTTTGTACGGAATCACATCATTCCCCAACGTCTCTATCCTTCTTTCCATTCTATAAATACCTCTCATTTTCTCTTAAAAATCTCACATCAAATTCTAATTCATCTCTCAAATTTCTACTTCATAATCCATCCTTTCTTCTTCCCCGACAAAATGGCAAAGCGGTGGGAAACGTGTTTTCTTATGGTGATCACCATTGCTACGGTGATCATGTATTTCTTCTGTCTGCATAGCCCGGAACACTGTGGACCTGGGATGCTCATGCTCCCAATCATCTACATGTTACTATTTGTAGCATGGGTTATCAATCGTCATTCTTAAAATTTGCCGTATTTCTTATTTCTTAAATGTACCAATATAGTATGTAATATTTGTACTGTCAGTATTAAATGTTGTACTATTTGTCATAATATTGCTTAATTACTCAGATAATATTTTGGGTGTTTTCTGCCAGTCAAATATTCATTTTTCTGTGCATTAAATGATTTTCAGGGTTATTATCGGTAATTTTGCCCGCATACAGTAAATATTAAGTTATTTATTATGTCTGTGTTTTTTTTAACAAGTCATGTAAATAAACTTTCATTTTTCACATAAAACAAAAACAAAAACAACAAAAAAGAAAATTAACTTTGACTGTTGATTTTTCACTCTAACTGCTACGTCAATATCTGAACAGTCAGTTGACAGCCAAACTGCTGGCAGTACAATTCTCAGTGTTTTGTACCATCAATCAAATCAATCTTTCACAATTCAAAATTCCAAGATTTTTGTTCTAGAAGTCTTCTGAATATCACGCGATTAGCAGAGACTCAACACTGCACAAAAATCAGGTACGCTTAACTGTCTCCTACACAAACAGTCCCTGACTAGGGTTTTCTTGTTTTTACAGGAGAAACAAGCTTTTGAGACCTCAAATGGATTTCATGCACATCCATATATCTCAAAGTACCATCATACAAATTTTCAAACTTCAATTCACTCAGACGCACCGTCAGCAGCTCAAACAGTCAACAGACGACCCGTTTGACCAAAAAAGTCAACAGACAGTCAAAAATGAAATTTTTTGTCAAAGTCCATATTTTGTCAAAGGATTCATCATTTGATCATTGGATGATCATAATTCATCAAGGAAAGATCAAAAATCAACAAAACCCTAAGATTCAAAATTAGGGTTTTTACCTGAAAAGTCAACTCAACTTTGAATGGTCATAACTCTCTCATCCTTCATCCAAAAAATTCAAACCAAAGATCATTTTGAAGGAAATTCAATTATCTTTCAAATGAAATTGATCCCATGGTCATTGCATTCACCATTTGAAAAATATGACCAAAGACATTACAGGTCATTTTCAAATTCAACAAAAAGACACTTTTTTCAAAAGGACACACAAGGAGCATCAAAAATCATTTTGACATGAGACCAAAGGCATTGGTTAGAGGACTCTTTGAGGTTTCCAAAAAGTGCAAGATCTCCTTCATATGACAAAAATTGAGGGATTTACAACTTGTTGAAGTTGGCTAAATTTTGGGAAAATGCATGAAATCAACATTGCTCAAAAATGTATTTTTTCCAAATGGGGCCAAGTTTTCATGGTTCAAACATCATTTCCACAATATTATGGGCCTCCCACGACCAAGACAAGGCCCACACCTTTTTTTATCCATTTTTTGCTTAATTTTATCTTATTTTAAGATTAAATTAAAAGGAAAATGAATGGATAATGGGTAGCTTACAATCCAAGCATGACTCACCCAAGGAATCTCTGATTTTCTGCAGAGAATTGAAAAGCAAGGCAAGAGCATTGAAGAGAAGAAGACTTGGTCAATAATTCAAAGGTTTTAATATAAAAAAATCAAGAATTCCACAAAGGCAACTAGATGCTTCTTGGCTTCAATTCTAAGCACAACATAGTCTATATAAAGGCTATAACACTTCACAATCAAAAGAGACAGAAATCAGAGCCATTCTTATGCTTGTACCATGCTTGTAACCACTTAAACTTTTCAAAGAAACTTCAAATTCGAATTTTTAGTTTAATACATTTTCAATATAAACTAAACACTTAAACACCTTCCTCAAGCATTACTGAACATATCTCAATCATTTCCAAGTCCTGAAACCTCATAAATCGAGCTACCTAGGCCACGGTTTGTTCAAACTAAAACTAACTTATATCTCATAATCCATGCATGTTTAGCAAGATGTAGACATATATTTGTGTTTGGTTTGAGGTCCTAATCGTTTCTGGAAACTTAATTGAAGTTTGGACGCCTATACGAAGGATCACCATTTTAGGGTTCGAACCTTTAAATTTGGGGTTTTACGATCCATGCAAAATTATGAACTCTAAGTAGTACCTTCAAACTCGCATGAACAAGACGAATTGAACCATGGCATCGCGCCAAATTTATATTAATGTTTGCTTGCATTCGTTATTTTCAACAGGTGTAAAAGGTTAGAGTTTTTACACCACCTGCAATTGAAAGGTGTAAAAGACCCATCCCGAGGAAAAAGATGATGCGTGGCGTCCTCTGATTGGCTGGAGGGCGCGCGCGTGTTTTTTAAACTGATCTTGGATTCAGTGTTTTGCAGGTGTACCACGTGCGATGGTCCCCCACTTTAATCACCTTCTGATCCACTTGCCAGCTCATCCAACGTTCCAGAACACTCATCCTTACCATGTTCCCTCATGAATTTCCACATCTGATCAGTATCCTTTTATTTTCTATTTTATTTTAATTTCTTTGCAAAATTAATTAAAAATAGTTTTAAAAATCCAAAAAATACACAAAAAATATTTTTAGACTTCTAAAATAATATATTATTTTCTGAAATAAAAATATTTTATTTTTCTTCAAAATTTCAATATTTTGCATAATTAATTAGTATATATTTATATATTTGCTTTTTAATTATTCTAACCAATCAAAAAATCATAAAAAAAATTGTTCTTTATATAAAATATTGTTTATATATTATAAACTAATTTTGTACATATTTTGAATAATTTTCTCTTTGAGTTTTAATTATTTGTATAATTATTTGTATAATTATGTATCAATTAGCTTAATCAATTTCAAATCAATTTCAAAAATTCCAAAAAAAATAGTTTTCTTTTAAAATTAATTGACAAATATTTTGTACATATTTTAAACTTAATTTCTAGGTTTAAATATATTTTAATCTTTTTTTTCTTCATTTTAATTTAATTAATCATGCATTAATTATAATTAAAATCAATCATAAAAAATCCAAAAACATGCCTTTTATTTTTCTTGCAATTTAAATTCCTAGATAAATGTATAGGTTGTCAAAATCATGTAAATAGGCTAGTTTATATTTCCTGCACAATCGATGTAATAGCGTAGATTTACTTTCCGCACTTTACATTTTCGCATTTTAATTTCCAGCAAATATAAACTGCGTGTATGTCAAAGATAAAATTGAACCGTTAGATCACTAACTTCAAAGATAAAATATTTGAATACAAACACAATCACACTTGCACCTCTTAAGGTAATCCCTTCTCATTCTTTTCAAAATCAAAGTCAAAATTCTACTGTTTTGAGTACAAAATCGAACCTTTTGTTTATATCCGGTGAAAGGATAGATTTTTAAAGGAAATAAGGATAAAGACCTTACAACTCAGGGTAGACCTCCTAGTTTGCTTGATCAAATCAAAACAAACAAAATTCTCATACACTGTTGTTTTTCAAAACAAAACTTTCCAAAAAGACAATACTTTGTATACATGCAAACACGGATCATTACAAAGTTAACGTTCTTTTCAAAACATCTTTCGAAAGATAAACAAACATTTTGTATACATCCGCACAAGGATCATTACAAATTCAATTTACAAAGGTATTTGAAACCACATATGAGCATTCTAAAGCAATTAAAAAGTAATGGAAAAACAAGTGAGCTAAGCAAACTTAAGAGCCCATGGATAACCATGGATACAAAGGGTGCTAACACCTTCCCTTTGTATAACCTACCCCCTTACCCAGAATTTCTTAAAGGTCTTTTTTCTGTTTCTTTTATAAACCTTTCCTTAATTGGATAAAATAAAAGGTCGGTGGCGACTCTGTGAATTTTCAAAAAAATGCGAAAGCATAAGCGATAAAAAAGAGTCAGTTCACGTATCTCTCCCGCTCAGAGGTATGGCCCGAAAAAACGGAGGTCCACAGGAGGTCATATTAATGGCCAATAAACATTTAACACAAAATAAAACTCATGTATGATATTTTAACACATGTTGTAGTAACTCCATGACATGTAACAAAGACTAGTTTATCAAGCTTGAAAAATAAGTGAGAATGACAATTAGATTTGCACATAGCAACATAATTACATCTAAGGGTGTATGAAATATTTTTGTAATGAGGAATGATGGATAAGAAGCAATCATATGTGATATCCCTATATGGTCCTTCAATGGCAAGTGACCTGATAAGTTTGGATCAATTGCTTGACAAGAACTATACATTAAGTTTATAAGACAAGGAACTGAAGGTGTTTCATGTAAGTTCTAAACTAATTTTGAAAGCGCCTTTGTCAAACAACAAACCATTTAAAATCATGATCATAATTTTTTACCACCAATGCCTTAACCACATAAAAGGATCAATAATGGATTTGGCATCAAAGATATGCTTATCTAATGTGAGCTAATTTACCTCAATTAAGCCCTGAAAGATGAAAATTTGCAATAAGTTATGAAGGAAAAACTCAAGGCAATTGAAAAGAATCACACTTGTGATTTGGTCAATCATTCAAGTAAGAGAGCCACAGGTGTAAAATGGGTTTACAAGCTGAAGCCCAAACCAAATTGTGAGATGGCCAAGTACAAATCAAGGCCAATAGCAAAGATTTTCTTCAAAGGATTAAAATTGATTTCAATGAGGTTTATGCACTAGTTGCCATTGTAGCATACAGAAGGTGGAAGATACGTCAATTGAAAATAAGAATTGTGTTGGACATTGTAGCATACAGAAGGATTAGAATTGAAAATAAGAATTATGTTGGCCATTATAGCATACAGAAGGTGGAATATGCATCAATTGAATGTGAAGTCATCTTTTCTCAATGGACCAATAGAGGAGGAAGTTTATGTCAAGCAAGTACTGGGTTTTGAGATAAATGGGAAAGTTAGTTAATTAAAAGTTTATGTATGTAACTACTAACTAGAAGTTAGTTAATTACTAATATGATCTTATAAAAATGATGTGACACATATTTGTAAAAACAATCAAATAGATCAGTTAAAAATAAACTCTCTCTTCACTCTAATATCACTCTAACTCTAATTTCATCTATCATCTTTAAATTCATTACCTTTGTGACAAGCTATCCCAACAATCGTCCTATTAAGCGTTTTGATAATATGTTCATAATTTGTTCACATCCTCCAAACAAGATTAAAATAAAAATAAAAAGTCACAAATTTAACATGGTAATTGTTGTAAATAGAATAAGCCAAAATATTTTGGCGAACATTAAACTGATTTTTTATTAACCATTTTTACTACTTATTACTTGTAAATAAAATAAACACGAATGTCTTGATATTATCAAATTCTGAATTGTATTAATTAAATATTTACACTATTAAACTTTTTTTGTTATTTGAAAACATAAGGCTCAGTTTGGTAAAAATAGCGGTTGACTGATAAGCTAGCTGATAGCTTATGGCTGATGACTGATGACTGATACCTTATAGCTTATAATTGATGACTGATGACTTATAGCTGATAAGCTGATTGAAGTGTTTGGTAAAATTTGCGGTTCAAATAACGGATTAATTAAAATGACATAAAGGACATTTAATATATAATTATTTTATTTTAAATTAAAATAAATTATAGAGGGTAAAAGTGGATTTTAGTTAAAATAATAACGGTAAAAATGAAAGAAAAAAATGATAAGGTATAAACTATAAGCTAAAACACTATTTGAAATAGCGTCTGAAAAATAAGATATAAGTTAGTAAAATAAGCTATAAGCTCGTAATAAAAAGATCGTTACCAAACAGGTCTTTTATTGTTATATGAGCTTATAAGCTATAAGTTATAAGACATAAGGTCAAAAATGGCATATCAAACAGAGCCATTTGAACTCAAATATTTTGGCGTATATTTATCATTTTTTTTCTGCATTAATCAACTTTTTATAAGTTACTTTGACAACTTTTTGTTTTTGCAATGGAATAAAACAATGTCTATGGACACGACATTCATTAACCAATTTATGGTCTGATCAAAGTGTCTGGTCATTAACCAACTTTTAAATTGAATTAGCTTACTCGCACATAATTAGTCATTTGTTTCACTTGTCATTAAGTTAAACTTAAGTGTTTCCATGCGCTAACCACGTATTAAACAGAGTAAACCAGCATTATTCAAATCATTAATGATATTTTAAAAAAACACTACAAAAACATTAGTATATGGCCAGTTTATTTTGCCTTTTAAAAAAAATATTTTTGTAATGTACTCCCTCCGTCCCATAATGTATGTCATAGTTGATCATTTCACATAGATTAAGAAAATATAATAAATGAAAGAAAGAGAATATTGTTTTTACAAAACTATCCCTGTTTATTATTGGTGTATTTGAATGATCATAAATGTAAAGTGAGGGAATAATAAATTAAGAGTATTAATTAGAGGGCATAATTGGAAGATAAAAATTAAAATTGCATTGAAAACTTAAAGCGACACTTATTTTGGGACAAATCATTTTATCAAATTGTTAAGAAATGTGGTTAGGCCTAACTCAACCTATAAAACTGGCTTGTAGGGTGAAGATTGTTCCCACTTATAAAGACATGTTCAGGCCATATATTGTCCGATGTGGGACTCTTAACACATTTCCTCACGCCCAAGACTATACAACTGAAGCGTGGAAATAAATGGTGGGTGCCCCGATAGCAGAGACCATAGAAGGTGGTCCACCGGATCTTAAACGAGACTCTGATACCATGTTAAGAAATGTGGTTAGGCCTAACTCAACACTACAAAACTGACTTGTAGGGTGAAGATTGTTCCCACCTATAAGGACATGTTCAGACAATATATTGTCCGATGTGAGACTCTTAATAAAAATTAATAAAAGATTATAAAAATTTCAAAAAAAAAATTTAGTTTGAATAATTATTTTTGAAATATTATTTTAGATATTACATCATTTTATTAAAAAAAAAATTGGATGTCAAATTTTTTAAAATCATTAATTTTAAAGTTATTTTAAATTGTTTTTCTTAAAAATCATTTTTGAGATACAATTTTTAAAAAAGATTACGATTTCAATTATATTATAATTTTCAATAATATAAGTTTATGCTATAGAATATAAAAATTAATATTTTAATTTAAAAATACGAATATAAAAAATTTATAATATTATGAAAAATGATATTATAAAATTTATTTATGAAATAACAAAAAAGAATTTATTTTTCTAAAAGTAAAACAAAGAGCCCTAATTACAAGTTCAAAAGAGAATCACTTTCTGACAAAAGCATACAAGAAAAAAATTCAATTCAAAAAGTAATAGTATCAAATTTAGGGGGTGACAAAACGGGTCACCCACCCGTCCCCTCCTTCTTTATTGGTGGGTGGTGAATTTTGACGGAACAGGTTTTAATGGGTGGTGGACCCAAAATTCGAATTATATCCGCATCTTATAGTAATATGTAAGCCCGTCCGACGAACCACGACTTGTTTTACCACCATTAATCTATCTGTCATTAGTCATACTTTCTCCAGCCAACCCTTCAAGCAGGGGCGGAGCCAAGGCTCAGCTAGCCCGGGCAGGCGCCCGGGCTCAACCCCTATTTTTTTTATACTCCCCCTAATTTAGTAGTCGATTTTTAGACAAAATTATGGGCAAAATTAGTAAAAATAAGATGTGAAAATTAAAACAGATAAATAATCAATGGCGTAAAGTTTTTACCCATACTGCCTAAAATTCCTGGCTCCGCCACTGCCTTCAAGTTCATATTCAATCAAAATACAAGTACCATTGATGCTACAAAATCTTTTTATTTTTAGAATCTATCCTAAGTAACCTTCTGTAAGAGCAATTTAACATGAATTGAAACACAATCATTATAAAGCACAAAATAATATTAAAAATAAAAAAATATATTTTTTTCTTTTCACCTTTTCCCTCTATTTAAATAGGTTTTTAGATCCTCTCTTTTCTTTTCCTTCACAATTTAACAATAAATTAATTAAATTTTAATTTTTACAAATAAATATTATAAAAATGTAAGCATATGTTTGGTGGTGCTTCAAATTTGCTAAAGGCACATTTGAAGCTAACAATTGTGGCTTATGAAAATCTCATTGAAATGTGTATTTAAATGTAAAACTAGAATTTCAAACACTATTTCAATAGACTAGAAATATAAAAAAAAATGTTTGACTTATACCTTCATTATTTTAAATTTTTTGATAATCATATGGTGTCAAAATAATTGGGATCCTGAACATTTGCTCAATTGCCATTAAACAAACAAATCTTCACCAAGTGTGAGAGTACATGAATTGAACATGTAATATTTTAATATTTTGGTCACATCTTATGCTCCAATGGCTTTTACTTTTTACTTGTAAATTAATATTAGATAACACAAAAAGGGACATAAATGGTATGACACCGTACGTCATATTGCAAGCCTGGTATCAATTTTAGTATTCACACGCTCTTAATATAGGGAAAAAATTTAAATAATTAAATTATTTTATTATATACCATGTTAATGTCACTTTTGTGTTCATCTAGCATTACTCTTTATGATAACCGCCATAGATAGGGAGCATACATCATTGCTAAAAAATGACTAATGTAATTAATCAAAATTGATGATGTGAGATATTGGATCGAACTCTAGTATGATCGAATAATAGCTTTTTAGTTCGACAGGATTAAGAATGAAGTCGAAGGTTACTCACATGCTTGTGTCGAAGATGCTAGGGTTATTAGCATGTTAAATTAGGTTTTAGTGTTTAAACCTTAATTTGTAAAGTTAGCTTGTTTATTAAGTTGGCTTGTGTAATGGGTCTTGTGGAAAAAGCCCATTAGTTAGTATGTTAGGTTTTATTATAAATAGCATACTAGTCTCTCATCATTGCTAAGCTGAAAATCCTAATTTAGGGTGAGAGGGGTTATTTGTTATTCTTGTAAACTTGTAATCTTGTTTTAAGAGAAAGTAAAAGAATAGCAGTTATAACCAATTCCTTGTGTTCTTCTTATCTTTCCTAATTCCCTAATATATTTTGTTCTTGACATCGTTTTTCACAACCAATTGGTGCGGTGAGCGTGGAGAGATGCCTTCAACAAAGTATGAGATTGAAAAGTTCACTGGAGTGAATGATTTCGGTCTGTGGCGCTTGAAGATGAAAGCCCTACTGGTTCAGCAGGGTTGCTTGGAAGCGTTGAAGGGAGAGGCAACCATGAATGCAGAATTGACGGCAGCGGAGAAGACGGATATGATCGAGAAAGCACACAGTGCAATTTTGTTGAGCCTTGGTGATAAGGTTCTCCCGCAGGTATCAAAGGAGACGACGGCATCAGGATTATGGGTGAAACTTGAAAGTTTGTATATGACCAAATCGCTGGTAAATCGACTCTACCTGAAGCAAACTTTGTATTCATTCAAGATGATTGAAGACAAAGTGTTGGCTGAGCAGTTGGATATGTTCAACAAGCTGATTCTTGATCTTGAAAATATTGATGTGAAGATCGATGATGAAGATGAAGCGCTGTTACTATTGTGTTCTTTGCCTCGATCACATGCTCACTTCAAAGAAACTCTCTTGTATGGAATGGAGTCCCTGACGTTTGAAGAAGTTCAATAAGCCTTGTATTCTAAGGACTTGAATGAACGAAAGGATCGTAAACCTTCGACTGTTGGTGAAGGTTTGGCCGTTAAAGGAAAATTCTTGCGAAAGGATGGTAAGTTCGACAAGAAGAAGGGCAAAAGCTAGTCGAAGTCTTACAATGGCGAATCATCTGGTATTCGATGCTATCACTGTAAGAAGGAGGGTCACACGAGAAAGGTGTTCCCTGAACGCCTGAAAGATCATGGAGGTAAGGATAATGACAATGCAGCCATTGTTCAAGATGATTTCGAATCAGCTGATGTTCTTATGGTTTCAAGCAGTGACTCGAGAAGAGAGTGGATAATGGATTCAGGTTGCACTTGGCACATGACTCCAAACAAAGACTTGTTCGAGGAATTATGTGATCAAGATGGTGGATTAATATTGCTGGGAAACAACAAGGCTTGTAGGTGTTGGATCTGTGAGATTTAAGCTCCATGATGAGTCAATAAGGTTGTTGACTGAAGTCAGGTATGTTCCTGACTTGAAGAGAAATCTACTTTCTCTTGGTGAATTCGACAAGAAAGGATATGTTTTCCAAGGAGAGAAAAGTATCCTAAGATTCATGAAGGGGTCGAAGGAAGTCTTGAGAGGCGTGAAGAAACAAGGCTTGTATACCCTTGAGGCTGAAGTTGTAAGTGGTTCGACAAATGTTGCATCCACGAAACCATTGTCGAAGACAGAAATCTAGCATATGAGATTGGGCCATGTCAGTGAAAGAGGTCTTGTCGAATTAGGGAAACAAAATATGCTTGGTGGAGATAAAGTCAAAAAGCTGAAGTTTTGTGAACCCTGTGTACTTGGAAAATCTTGTAGAGTGAAGTTCAACAAAGGCAAACATAGAACACATGGATCCCATGATTACATCCATCTGCAAGGGGTCCATCACATTCAGGAGCAAGGTATTTTCTATCCATAGTTGATGATTATTCCAGGAAGTTATGGGTATTCATCCAGAAGACTAAGGATTAAACTTTTGAGAATTTCAAAAGTTGGAAGACTCTGGTCGAAAATCAGACTGGCAGGAAGGTCAAGAGGTTGAGAACTGATAATGACCTTGAATTTTGCAATGAGGCGTTCGATAGTTTTTGTGTTGCCTCTGGTATTGCAAGGCATAGAACTACTGCAGGTACTCCACAGCAAAATGGTTTGGCTGAAAGGTTTAATCGAACTATTTTGGAGAGAGTCAGATGCATGTTGACTAGTGCGGGGTTAAAGAAGGTGTTCTGGGCTGAGGCTGTTTCGACATCAACATATATATCTGATAAATAGATGTCCTTCGACAGCGTTAGATATGAAGACACCTGAAGAAGTTTGGTCGGGACATCCACCAGATCTCGATAAACTAAGAGTATTTGGTTGCGTAGCCTATGCTCATATTAGGCAAGATAAGGTCAAACCTAGAGCTCTGAAATGCATGTTCACGGGATACCCTGAAGGAGTCAAATCTTATAGGCTATGGTGCCTAGAGCCAGGTCACAGGAGGTGTATCACCAGTCGAGATGTAGTTTTCAATGAAGCTGAAATGGCTTTTAAGAAAACTAATGATGTTGGTCAAAGTACAGAAACATCTGACGAAGAGTTGGAACAGGTAGAGATTCCTATTGAGGTGGAGCAAGTTGATGCTAAATTGCATATTCCAGATAAAGTCAAAGAAGAAGCAGAAGATGCTGAGGAAAGTGAGGAAACTGTCGATGTCTACCTATTATCGAGAGATAGGTCGAGATGAGTCATCAATCCACCTCAGAGACTTGGGTATGCAGATCTTATAGCTTATGTCTTAATCTATGCAAGTGAGGTTCTAGACAAAGAACCTAGAGACTACAAGGAAGTTATGAGGAGTAGAAATAAGACTGAATGGCTGAAGGCCATGGATGATGAGATGAAATCTCTTCATGATAATCATACTTGGGAATTGATCAAGAAACCTGCTGGGGAAAGGTTAGTCAGCTGTAAATGGATTTTCAAAGTTAAGGAAGGAATTGAAGGAGTGACATCGAAAAGATACAAGGAAAGGTTAGTTACAAGGGGTTTCACTCAGAAAGAAGGTGTGGGCTTCAATGATGTGTTTTCTCCAGTTGTGAAGCATAGGTCCATTCGAATGTTGCTTGCCATGGTGGCACAGTTCGACCTTGAACTGGAACAGATGGATGCGAAGACTGCGTTCTTATATGGTGATCTAGATGAAACGACCCTGGTGAGGAAACCTGAAGGGTATGTCGAAAAGGGGAAGGAAGATTATGTGTGCAAGCTAAAGAGATCTTTATATGGGCTGAAACAATCTCCTCGACAGTGGAATAGGAGATTCGACAAGTTCATGGCACGCATAAGTTTCATTAGAAGTCAGTTCGACCACTGCATTTACTTCAGATTTCGACCTGGTAATTCATTTGTTATTTTGTTGCTTTATGTGGATGATATTCTCATATCAAGCAATAGTGTTGAAGATGTGACGAGGGTGAAGGTTGAACTCAATAAGGAGTTCGATATGAAGGATCTGGGAGCTGCTTCCAGGATTCTTGGAATTGACATTCGAAGAGATAGAAAGAAGCCGAAGTTATGCTTATCTCAAGAGGCATATCTACGTAAGATTCTCGAAAAGTTTGGTATGTCGAATTCAAAGCCAGTTGTGACTCCAACAAACCCTCAATTCAAGCTGAGTATTGATCAGTGTCCCAGTACTGATGTCGGAAGAGCCTATATGAATAGCATCCCACATGCTAATATAGTTGGTTCTTTGATGTATGTTATGGTCTATACTAGACCCGACATAGCATATGCAGTAAGTCTTGTAAGCAGGTACATGGCGAATTCTGGAAAGGCTCACTGGTAAGCATTGAAGTGGATTTTAAGGTACATAAATGGGTCTCTGAACAGAGTCCTAATTTATGGTGGAGCCTTGGGTGAAGATAGTAAAGCAGCAATTGAAGGATATTTCGACTCTGATTATGCAGGTTGTATGGATTCTAGAAAGTCTATTTCTGGATATGTTTTCACCATGTTTGGCACAACAATTAGTTGGAAAGCAACACTTCAGAAGGTTGTTGCTCTATCAACCACTGAAGTGGAGTATATTGCCCTAACTGAAGCTGTGAAAGAAGCATTGTGGCTTGAAGGTTTTTGCGAAGGAGATGAAACTTCAAGGTCAAGGTATCACTGTTAAATGTGATATTCAAAGTGCAATACACCTGTCGAAGAACTCAGCATATCATGAGCGAACTAAGCACATCGATGTGAGGTTAAATTTCGTCAGAGGAGTAATCGAGCGTGGAGAAGTCCAAGTGCTGAAGGTTTCGACAGATCACAATGCTGCTAATATGATCACCAAATCATTGCCGAGTTGCAAGTTTTTCCACTGTATGCAGTTGATAAAGCTGCATGAAGAACTAGTTGTTCCCTTGATGTTGTAGAGTTGATCCAAGGTGGAGATTTGTGAGATATTGGATCGAACTCTAGTATGGTCGAAGGGTAGCTTCTTGGTTCGACAGGATTAAGCATGAAGTCGAAGGCTGCTCACATGCTTGTGTCGAAGATGCTAGGGTTATTAGCATGTTAAATTAGGTTTTAGTTTTTAAACCCTACTTTGTAAAGTTAGCTTGTTTATTAAGTTGGCTTGTGTAATGGGCCTTGTGGAAAAAGCCCATTAGTTAGTATGTTAGGTTTTATTATAAATAGCATACTAGTCTCTCATCATTGCTAAGCTGAAAATCCTAATTTAGGTTGAGAGAGGTTATTTGTTATTCTTGTAAACTTGTAATCTTGTTTTAAGAGAAAGTAAAAGAATAGCAGTTATAACCAATTCCTTGTGTTCTTCTTATCTTCCCTAATTCCCTATTATATTTTGTTCTTGACATCGTTTTTCACAACAGATGATCGATAACATATTTTATATTTAAATGTTATTTAAATATATTATTAATTATTTAATTTAAATAATTAAAGGCGCAAAAAATTATCACAATTAAATTTAAGGTCATTGGAGTACAAACCTTACAGATTAATTCTGCGTCACTGCATTGGAGATCAACACCACTAATTTGGAATTTCTCCGCATCAAAATGTACCAATTTTAGTTCTAGAACGGAACAGTTGTGTTATCTGGAAAAATTAATTCCTAATTCTCGTGAAATCCCATAAATACATCATCTTCGTATGAAACTAGATTTCTACAATAAAAATCAGAGATGGAAGTAGTACACCATTCAACGCTACAAAGAGTTTTGTCAAATATTATGATCACATCTTACCCTAGTTATCATTTATTGATGAGATCTGCAACTCAACAACATCCATCGTAGATCTGTCACCAGAGTGCCTCTTCTAATTAGCAATCGACACTAAATCGCAAAGTTAGGATTGACATGCAATTGGATTCCTTGATTGTGACAAGATAAACAAAGATCTAAATCAATATCATGACAGATATTTGTTGGCCTTCAACGATTCGATAACTCGCTCGTGCAAAATGACAGATCTGATGCAGTCGTTGGGAGAAGGAGTATGCAAGAGAAAGATAACCCTAACTTCCTTGTATTTTTGTGTAGGAACGCCTTTAGGGGTATCCTATAGAGATCCCTCTTGGAAAAATTAGACGCAGTAGCATCCTCAGTCCACCTAAAAGGAAGTCATCCTTAAGAACATCCTCTCTTCATCGAAAGTGATAGAGGAAGGCTCGGGAAGGCCGATATGTTCGTTTTGGATACGCACGAAGAAGAATTTAGGCCCGTCCCAAACAAAGATTTCGAAGTCGTCCAACCCGACAATAATCCCACCCCAGTCGGTGAAGATAGGGTTCAGGCTTCCCTATAAGGTAAAGTCCACACTAATCGAATGTGTAAAGAAGAACACATATCTTTTATCTATATCCCCACACAAGATGCCCAGTATTGACCCCATAGTGGCCTACCACCACATAAATATCGACTCCAGAGCCCGGTACATATCCTAGCGAGAAAATAGGTAGACCTCGAAGAAAGATGAAGCCACCACAAGCATAGTGAAAGGCCTATTGGGCACAAGTTTCGTTTTTGAGTTAAAATATAATGAATGGATTTGCAATGTGGTCCTAATGAAGAAAGCTTTTGGAAAGTGGATGATGTGCATATACTACATTGATCTCAATAGAGCACGCTTGAAATACTTGTACCCACTTCCAAACATCAATAAACTTGTAGATAATCCAACTGATTATAAGTTACTATCATTCATAAATGCTTATTCCGGGTATAACCAGATACCCATGTTCAGACCTGATCGAATGAAGACGATATTCATGATTGAGTAAGCCAATTATAAGTATAACGTTATGCCATTCGAGTTGAATAATGGTAACTCAACATGGACAAGTTTTTCAAGAATAAATAGGAGAGGCTCTTGAAGTATACATGTCCAACATGATCGTAAAGTCCGATCAAGAGGAACTCGATGCTCAACACCTCCAACGGGTGTCCGATAGGGTCTGGCAGTACAATATGAGACTCATTATAGAAAAATGTACCTTCAGAGTAAGAGCAAACAAGTTTTTGGGTTTCTACCCAACAGAGAGGGGGAATTGAAGTAAACCCCAACAAGTGAGAAGAATTGGTCTAAATGAGCGCTCCAACTTCGAATAAGGAGTTCCAAAAATTGAACGGTATGCTAACCTCTTTAAACATGTTCATTTCAAAATCTTCCCAACATGCATTACATTTTTAGAGGTTGTTGAGGAAGGAGGTAAAGTTCGAGTAGACGCTGGAGTAAGAGAAGGCGTTCAAATCATTAAAGAAAGCGCTAGCCACACCGTCAGTACTCACACAGCCGCTCCTTAGAGAAATTATGCATATGTACTTGGCAGTTTTAGAGGAGACATTAAGCGCCATATTGATTAGAAAGCCAAACTCTAACCAAGGCCACGTGTACTTCATATCGAAATATTTAACTGAACTAGAGACGCGATACCAAAAGATAGAGAAACTAACCTTAACGTTGGTAACGATTTCAGAGAAACTTATAAGGTACTTCCTCACACATTCCAGAACTGTTTGGACAAACCTACCCCTAAAGTAGGTGCTTCATCGACTGAATTTAGTCAGGCGTTTAACAAAATGAGCCATTGAGTTGTCTGAGTTTAAAGTGTCTTTTGAAGCAAGGAAAATATCGAAGGCCCAACTATTCACATATTACTTATCTAAAATGACTCTCGTTCCTCTGTAGCCAAATCATGCTTGGGTCATATTCACGGACAAAGTGTCTAACAGTAAGGGAAGCGTTGCAGGTGTAATTATAGTAAATGAATCTGGGGTCATGGTAGAAGTTGTGCTGATATTTGAGTTCTTAACCACCAACAATCAAGTCGAATACAAATCATAATTGCAGGAATAACCCTAGCAGAAGAAATAGGGGTGAAGCACATCAACCTGCGAACATATTCCCTGTTAATTGTCTCTTAGAACAGAGGGGATGCCCAAGCTAAAAACCCCTTATTGCAATAGTACCTGAAGCTAGCCACTGAGAAGCTTGCAAGATTCAAAACATGGGAAGTCGCTCATGTTCCTCGGGAAGAAAACACTCGCGTCGTAGTCGGTGTTATGGTATTTTTGGGTGTAAAGAATAATCTCCCTTCTCCTTGGGGAGAAGGGTATCTATAGAGGCCCTTTGGACCCATGGTGTTCTTGGAAAGGGTCATCGGCCACTCAATGAATGATGGATCATTGAATCCCTATTTCTGAGGGAGACATGGGTCAGCTAATGCCCCTGACTTTCTCTTTGCCCAAGAAGCGTTTTATCCCATATTTCTCACGATAAGTCGATAGAAAAACCATTGGGCGAGGCGATACCTTCCTTTAGGTGACTTTCTATCGTCATCTCTTCTAGGGTGGTCTAAAGGCATCATCCTAGGTAAAGCCTTTTGCTAATATAACACTATAGGATGTAAATAGGTTTACAAAATAAAATGCCTTTCTTATGGTAATATTGGCAAGTGCAAAGTTAGACTGATTATAAAGGGTTACACTCAGCTTAAACGTGTGGAGTACTTTGTGTTGGAGTTCACACCTCCTTTGATGTACAAGAATTGAAGAAGATGAAGATGAGAAATTGCAGAGAGAGAGAGAGTGTAACAAACTTTCTAACTAACTTTCTCAAATTCTAAAACAGTTACAATGAGAAACTAAAAGCTACTTTAGTTTATATACAAATATCTCAAATACAAATGCTAACCAAATGAACCTAAAATGCAAACTAAATTCAAATGAATTACAACTTGAATTTGAATCACTATTCAACACATTGATACTTTTTCCCCTATAACTAAACTAACCACTGTAATAACTTTTCTTGCCCTAATATCTATTAAAAATTGACATCTAAAACAACTAAATATTAATAATAAGGTCTTTCTTCATGGGGATTTAAATGAATAAGTTTATATAACCATCCATAAAGGATATAAACATTCATCATTTGTCCACCTCCACCAAAGTCTGCAAACTCAATAAATCTTTTTATGACATTAAACAGACCAATAGATAATGGTTCTCCAAATTATCTAATTATTCAATCTCTCTTGGTTATACTCATTTCAATGCTGATTATTTGTTATTTACAAAATCTTGTGATAATCAATTTAATGCTTTATTAGTATAGGTAGATGATTTAGTTTGAACTTGTTTCAATTCAGAGTCCATCCGAGAGGGGTATAAGAAGAAAATAGTTAATTAGTTGATTTTAAATTAGTTAAATAATTATAAGCTAGATTATTCTTTAATGGTGTATAAATATAATTTTATCTATTAATCCAATTTTAATAATAAAATAATTATATTATTTTGGAGATTTGAAATTCCACTATTAGCATTTATAAACCCTGAAGTGCAATAAAAAAATAATTGTAAAAAAGAAATTAACACTTTAATTCAAGACCGACTATTAGATATGTGTGTTTTTTGGTCTGTGGATTATTTATGTACTTTAATGCATTCCTACTTGAATTTTGGACAAAATTATTCAATCAATTAAATTAAGTAGGGGTTAAATTAGAGACACAAGTACACGTTTTCTTTGTATGGTCCCTTAATTGACTGCGCTAATTAAATTAGGTGCAAGAACAATACACACATTAGAATCATGGCTGAATTTGCAAGTTTAGGGGCAATTCCTCTACACTTATTAGTTGAGTGCTGCACCAGAATAAACCTATAAAATTTTGAGATTGTGGAAATAGAACCATATATACTTTAAATATTTACATTTATTATAAGCCCCACACTCTATACCTTTTGAAACCACTCACTACTCATAGTGGCAATATTGATTGCTGCACACATCATCAATCACAGTAACCTTAAATTGCTATAGAAACCTAACCTTGTATAAGGTCTAGTAGGAAATACTGTTGGAAAAAGCTTGCCAGTTGTGCTAATTACGTGGCTAAAAAGAGTATGAGATTCTTATCCCAATTAACATATTGATCATTTTAAGAGTTCTCTTAAATTAAATTTAAGATAAATTCAATGTTTTAAAACTGGATCGAAGATCAAACGGGTGAAATTCTGCTTTAAGGTTTAATTGTATCAAATTATAATTTTTATATAAAGACTAATTATTTCAAGAAGAATGATGACTTCAATCGATCTCTTAAACAAACTCTCGTCTTTGAATGGTGAAATGTATGATTAGTGGAAAGAGAAAGTGAGAACATTTATTGAAGGGATGAATTGTGATCTTTGGAAGGTTGTTAAACAAGTTCAATAAAATTTGAAAGCTAAAACGAACATCACTATTACATTAGGCATGAATGAGTTTTTTCAAGTATCACATTGTAACACTATTAAAAAAAATACGTGACAACACATAACATCAAAGGTATTGATGCCAAAACCAACACAAGAAGGAAACAAAGAGAGACCTAGCAATATGAGGCAAGTTGAAGAGGGAATAGTGAAGGAGAAGCAAGACGAAACAAGCCTAGTTTATAACACGCACACTCCAAATTATGCTAGCAAATGGACAGAGGTGAACAAAAGAACAAAGGAAAGCCGATAATGACTGATTCTCATTTACAACTTTTCTGTCAAAATGGTTTTGAAACTTTTGGAGTTTGGAATAACCCTAAAGTGAATTCCTTGGTGTATAAATGATAGTCTCATGGAATGTAAGGGGGTTGAATAAGGTTACCAAGAATAAACAGGTTAGCTCCCGTCTCTCTAGGCTTAAACCAGATATTGCAATCATAGTAGAAACAAGAATAAAAATACAAAATGCTGAGAAAAGTAGGAGAATGATGGGTGGAAATTGGTAATAATCATAATACCAGAATTTGGCTTCATTAGGATTGTAGAAGAATTGATGCGAGAAGTATTACTAGCACATATCAAATGATCCATTATGGGGTGTATACTGTTGATGGATGTTTTATCAATTGGATCACAACAGTATATGCCTCTAATAAGCTTGACAAAAGGAGAGCCATGTGGAATGGTATTGAGAATATTGAGCAGAATCAACAGGGCATTGGAGTATAATGTGAGATTTTAATAATATCCTTGGCACCCAAGATAGAATTGGAGGGAAACTGTCCAAGAATATGAGTTTCTTGACTTAAGTAGAATGATGGATACCAAGAGGCTATTTGAAGTAAAGAGCAAGGGGACAGGTATACTTGGTTCAACAAGCATACTGGTGGAGCTATCTACTCTTGTATTGACATAATCATAGGGAATATGGAATAGATGCAACAAAATATCAACAAGACTCTCTATGTGATGAAACCTGATGTATCAAACCACTATTTGTTGTGTTTAAAAGGTGAGGAGGAGAGGAAGAGGCCCCAATAATGTTTCAAATTCCTGAATCATGTGATAGAGATGGGAGGGTATAATAATAAGGTCACTAAAAGATGAAGAATAGCTACAAAAGGGCAACCCATAGATGGTTTATGTATAAAGCTTATGAGGCTGAAGCTAGTTTTGAGGAAGCTTAGCAAGCCACTTGTGGGCATGAAGCATCAACTTAAATAGGCAAGAGGTTCTCCTACCGAGGTACGAAATTTGTTGGCTCAAGATAAGATGAATGATCAGCTGATTAAGTAGGATAAAAGGTGTAGTGAGGAGTTGCTTAAGCTAAATAACATTAAGGAGTAGGTGTTGAGACAGAGGGCCAAGATTGATTGGATTCGATTGGGATATAGAAATAATTCATATGTACATGCTTCCCTAAAGAGAAAGCAAAAGGGTAAGAACATGAGTAACCTATGTAGAGAGGATGGGACTGTTCGAGTGACTCAAAAAGCCATTAAAGATGAGGTTCAGGAATTTTATGGGAAGTTGATGGGGACTACTAAACAAACCATAGAAGGTGTGGACATTGTAACTATGAGGAAAGGGAAACAACTTACCATGGAGCAGAGGGCTATGCTGGTTAAACCTGTTAGTGTCAAAGAGATTGAAAATGCACTGAAAAGCATATGAGACCTTAAGGCTCCAAGTGTTGATGGGTTTGGTTCGAAATTTTTTAAGAAATCGTGGAGTATAGTTAAGAATGATGTTGTGATGGAGTTTTTCAGAAGTGGTAATATGGATAAAAAGTTCAACAAAACCCTGGTAAATTTGATTCCAAAACACAATCAAGCAAATACTGTTAGAGACTTTAGGCCAATTTCGTGTTGTACCACAGTGTACAAAATCATGTTAAAGGTGATGGCTACAAGAATGAGTTAAGTGTTGGGTAGCATCATTAACAAAATCAATCAGCTTTTGTGCTTAGACAAAGGATTTGTGACCATTTTTTATTAGCGTATGAGCTCATTATATGGTATAATAGGAAAAGCGGGATGCCAAGGTGTATGCTTCAGATGACTATTCAAAAGGCGTATGATTTTGTTGATTGGAAAACACTAAAAACTATTTTGGAAGAAGTTAAATTCCCTAGAAAATTCATTATATGGGTGATGAGGGCAGTCATGACAGTCACTTATCAATTTAACATTAATGGAGTTTGCACTAAGGTGATGAGAGCAAAGAGAGACCTTAGGCAAGGGGACCATATACCCCACCTTGCTTTTTGTTATCATAATAAAATATATGCATAGGAAGCTTGATGATTTGAAAGGTATGCTTACGTTTAATTACCATGGAAATCGCGAAAAACTTCACATTATGGATTTCAGTTTTGCAAATGATCTGCTTTTGTTCACTAGAGGTGATGTTGTATATGTTAGAACAAGATTTGGTTTTGCACTTTATCTCTAAGTTTTGATGATAACAACACATATATTTTATAGGTGAACAATTTTGTTTCTAATGCTTTCTTGAGTGTCCAGATCAGAAGCTTTTTGTGATTCAGGACTGTTGTCTAAAGAATAATCAAATATGTTGTCTTCAGAAAGACTATTTTCTTCCACTTCTGAAGAAACGTCATTAGTTCTGAAGAATACTAAATGCTAATCAGAAAGAGGATCTCTTGTGTACTTCTCAATAAGTTGTTGCTTCAGATGTCTCAAGTATCTCAAGATCAGAAAACAAGTCTATATCCGATACAAGTTGTTGCTTTTTAAAGATTGGATGTCGAGATATGCTCGTCAGAAGAGTTGTTGCTTTTAACTCTGATGACATAATCAAGATTAGCTGATAAAGGTCAAAATCAAAAATACGGATTAGTTGTCATAACTCAAAGTTCAGATATCAAGACTTGTCTTCAGAAAAGCTGTTGCTTTATATATCTGAAAAAAATTGTTCTATTCTGAAAGACTCTGACATTATTGCACGTAAAGATATATGAATTCTTTCTCACTTCTCAAATCAGTTATCTTATTTCAGATACAAATTTGATCTAAGAAGTCATGCGTCGTATTTTATAAAAGGTACTGAAACACAAAGTTTTGTTCCTAATGGATCTGATGTTTTCATGCTATCATAACAAATTAGTTTCTGAACTACTCATTAGATAAATCATCAGTAGAACAAAATATAAGAAGTTGAACTCTTCCAAGCTTATTACTTCATATCAGAAGTACATCATTTAAAGATAAGATCAATAAACTTTCTCAAGAAGATTCCAGTACAACGCTATGCTTGAACAAATTCACTATTACCAAAACATTTGTATTATTCAAAAATTGTCTTCCATGCTATCATGATAAAGCTGCAAGCTTCGTGAGTATTTTTAGTTATTGCTGTTAACTAAAATTGAAAAACAAACTACAAAAAGATCATATTAAAAAGTCAAAGATAACAAACCAAAAAATAGACAAAAACAAACCCTAGAAACATATAACTAAGGACAAAAGGAAAAAACATCAAGAGGTCTTACAAACTCGAGCACCTCTACAAAAACTAGGACATCAATCCCTCACAAATCACGTATTAGTGCATGCACAAAACGAAATTTTCCTTCCACTCTAGGAAGGTTAAAAAAACACGAGAGATTTTAGCAAGCAATTATTTCCAAAACCAATGAATCACACTTTGGCTAACTCAAAATGACAACTAGAGACAAGCCAGACCTCACTCTAGATGTCAACCCAAGATCGACCATATACTTATAGGTAAAATCAACTTCCACTTAAGCCACTTAAAAACACTATATCATATGAAAGTAGTCATCTCACAATCTTGCAAGAGACAAAAAAAAAAAAAGATTAGACGACTCACCAAGCCTATAACAGAAGACACCACTTACATCATTGGGGTCAAGGATCACCCTGCGCCTAAAACTTTAAGAAGAAGACACCAACTCTTCTTAACAAGGGATAAAACTCGAGCAACATAAACAAAATAATGAAATTAAGATAATACTAAGCCGCTTTTACCAAATAGAAACTATTATTACTAAGCCATGTCCATCAACTATTCCCATTAGGGAAACCACTAATTTTACTCATTATTTTATAGGCATTTCACTCATAATGCTATTAAATATATTGTTATAATAAATAAAAAAAAATACTACTATTAAATAACATCGTTCATAATGCTCAGAGTCTTGACTTCCCTTAGCAAGAAGCAAAGGACAATCGCTAAGGCCAAACAATCAAATTATCTAGTCCACTTTCTGCATATATGTATTATTGGTGTTCTGAAATCAATCAGAAGTTGATATATATATATATATATATATATATATATATATATATATATATATATATATATATATATATATTGTTCTGGCCTGGGCCGAGCAGGCCTAGCTCCTCTCACTAGCCGAGCAGGCCCAATTCATTGGGCCCATTTACTGGGTAACCGTCAAGGAGTTATCCACGCGCGAAGACCACGCGTCACGCAGCGGGGGATTCGGTCAACCACCTCCGAACCCTACGCTATGATCATCCAGAACGTGGGTCACCTACTGACTCAGCCCTAGCACAAGGACGTTCTGGCAGTTTCCTAGCACGTGGGCCTCCAATTAGATTTGGCCCAATTAGGAAACCTTGGCCCAGCGCTGAGGGCTATAAAAACCCTCTCTCACCAGAGGGTCAGGTATTCTATTCTATTCACTCTCAACCCTCATTCTCTGATAGCTACTAACTTAAGCATCGGAGAACCTTGCAGGTACCCCCCCATCTTGCTCTCCAAGCCAGATTCTGCTGCCTTGACGATTCTTCTGATCAGGTACGATCAGTGGCGCCGTCTGTGGGAACCTTGCTCCCCCTTCTTTAACAAAGATCAAAGCATAACCTTTCACGATCGTCATGGCTAACAACAACAACATCCCAAGCTCCGACCCCTTCCTCCTGGAACATCTGATCGAAGATTCCACCCGCGAGGTGACGAATCGTCGTCGGCAAGAAGAGCCACAACATGCCCTTGCCGGACAGAGAAGGCCGAGACATGAGACCTCGCAACCTAGGAGGCAGCGGGTCCAGAACATCCAGCAGCTGCAGGGCCTCCAACAGGTTCAGAATGTCGAACAAAACCCTCCCGAGGGACACGTTCAGAACGGGGAAGACGAGCAGGCCCGAACCCACAATGGGCCTGAACACCCCCAGAATGAGAATGAGACCGACGCCATAGACGGGCACGCTGCTTCCTCATTCACCCACACCTCCGACAGGCAGAGAGCCCGTCATGTAGAAGAGGAGGAACCGCTCAACATCCCCGAGGATACTGACCCCATCACTGTCCTCCTGCTCAAAGAACTGCAAAAGACGAACAGCCTCCTCCGACTTCAGGACGACCGTATCCACGAGCTGGAAAGGAAGCGACGGTACCGCTCCCCTCCGCGGAGACATTACCGGTCGCGCTCCTATTCCTCCTCGCGCTCACCTCCGAGGAGGCACCGTCGGCGTTCCCCATCTTCTTCACGCTCGCCACCTAGAAGACACCGCCGTCGGAGATCATATTCCCGCTCTCCACCAAGAAAGAGCAGGAAGAATCAGAGACCAGAGGCCACTGAAGCAAGAAGCCTCTCCCCCGAACAGGGCCGTCGGGGCCCCTCCAAGGCTGTGCTGAAACCCCGCGAGTGTCCCTCTCCTCGGGATAATCGCGTCAGCCCCAACAATGACCAGGGAAGACCCCGGCGAGGCAGACATTCAACTTCACCAAGACCGAGCGACGAAGAGGACTTCCGCAGCCCTTTGTCCGAGAACATCCGAAGAGCCCGCCTTCCTCGAGGGATGGAAAAACCCCCGGCGTTGGACCAGTATGATGGAACCACTGACCCCGACGACCATATTCGGAGCATCGAAGCGGTCATGGACTACCACGTCGTCAAGGGCTCTATCAAGTGCCGCATCTTCCCGACCACCCTCAGGAAGGGAGCAATGACTTGGTACAGAAACCTCCGCCCCAACTCCATCCATTCCTGGACCGACCTCAAGGAACTCTTCTTGAGCCATTTCACAGCCTCCCGACGACAACCGAAATCGGAGGCCAATCTCGAGGCCGTGATACAAGGGCCCAACGAACCTCTTCGGGATTACCTCGACAGGTTCAACAAGGAGGCCGTCCAAGTACAAACAGAAGACTACATGAAGAGATACCTCCTAGAACGAGGACTTCTCCCCGACAGTGACTTTAAGAAGGCCATCAAGATTGAAAAGGTCCACTCCATGAACGCCCTCCTTCGCAAAGCTCAAGCTTTCATCGCGTTCGAGGAAGGAGAGGCTGCTGCCATCAAAGCCTCGCGAGGCAGTGACGCCGCTCGCAGTTCGAGTTATAAGCACCCAGGCTCGAAGAGAGTGCATGAAAAAAGGAAAGACGACAGATCTCTCGACATCAAAGAGCGCCGATGACCATCTGGTCGCTTCAATGACTACACCCCTCTGAACACCTCGCAGGAGAGGATCCTGGCCGAATGCCAAAACACCGACTTCAAGAAATCAAACATCAGGCCCCCGAAGTCGAACCCCGCAAGGCCGGGAACCGACAAATCAAAGTATTGCAAATACCATAAAAGTCACGGCCATCTGACCGAGGAATGCATCCATCTCAAAGATGCCATTGAAACACTGATCAAGGAGGGTCGCCTTTCAAGATACACAAAGAAAGGAGAACCTTCCCGAAGGGACGACCACAGAAACTCTGACGAAGGGAATTCACCGGATAACAGGCCCCTACAAGTAGCACTGTCCGTCACTCGCCCAGAGGATTTCATGCCATCAGCCGGGATCCTCACCGCACTCAGCAAATGGGAAAATTTCCCATTCACCATGGTCGTCTCCAACGGCGGGGATCCAGGCTCCCTCACCATCAGTTCAGTCAAGAGAAAGTTCGATGAGTTGCTCAGCGCCAACGCGGACCTCGGCCCTACGCTGCGGAATTTCCGGGGAAAGTCAGAACCAATCACTTTCTACCTGGAAGAACTGCCCGGCGGAGCTCCAAACGCCACAATCCCCCTGCTCGTCTGTCGCTACCCCCGCGAAAAATGGAATCAGAGTCGCCACTAATATATTTATCCCATAAGGGAAAGGAATACCAGAAACCTAACTCAGGATAAAACAAGGTCTTTCGACCAGAGAACAGGGCACGGGAGTCGGTTACGCGAGGGGAAGGTATTAGCACCCCTCACGCCCATCGTACTCGATGGTATCCACCTATGTTTGTTTCTATCTAAAGGGTGTCTAATGTCTAAAACCTAAATGCGAATGCATGCAAAAAGAAATACGGGGAAAAAAAGGAATTATTTACAAGTGTGTTCGCTTAGGCCCCGCGACCCAATGCCTACGTATCCTTTTCAGGAATCAGAACGACCGTAGTTCGGCTCCATAGTTTCCATTTGTTTTGTGTTTTTTAGTTGAACAGCGGTTAAGGTCACAATCCACGATGCTCGACCTTTGGAGACTTATACGCCTAGTTTTGGAAAGGACTTAACTTGTTCTTAAGCAGAATGAACTTTGGTTTGTGTTTTTTATGTAACTACATGATGAACAAAACCCAATACAAGGTTTCGCACCACTTCGTCACTTTGTTTTAATTCGAGCCTTTATTAAGTGTCTTAAATGTTTTTGGTTGGGTATTTTTTAAGGGAATTTACTTTGCGATTAGAATCACATAAAATGTATAATGATCGAGAAGCAGATTAGAGAATGAATCCCACTCACTTCTATCCCATTATATAATGTTCAAGAAACAGATTAGGGAATGAATCCCACTCATTTCTATCCCATTAATTAATGTTTGAGAAACAGATTAGGGAATGAATCCCACTCATTTCTCTCCCATTAAATAGTGACCGAGAAACAGATTAGGGAATGAATCCCACTCATTTCTATGCCACTAAGTGATTGAGAAACAGATTAGGGAATGAATCCCACTCATTTCTCTATCACTTTCTTAATGTGATTCGCCTCTTTATTTATTAATGTTTTAAAGTTGAAAAGAAAAAGAATGAACAAAGGGGAACTAACCTATTCTCTAATCTAAGTTATTCTATTCTACAAGTGGCCCTAAGGTCAAGGATAAGGGACCTCTACCTATGTTATCATGCATAGACTACAACCTAAGTTGTTCTATGTGACTAATCTTAATGAAGATCGAAGTCACCACCCTAAGGGAACATGGTAAGCATATAGTAAGAGATAAGAAAAAGCAACAAGCAAGGTAGGTGACTTAATGAAGTCCCTAACCAAGTCTACTCCTAAGAGAGACTACACACAATGAATCCCAAGAGAAAACAATCCACAAAAGGTGGAGGAAGAACAAACAATCGTCGCCTCTTATACTAACAACAATCAAAGTGTACAAGAAGAGGCAAAGCATGAGAAAGAGGGAAGAAAGCCCTAGGGCAGTAGCAAACCAATGAAATTAGTGTCCTAAATCAACCACAAAAGCATCATTACATCTCACAAAATATTCACAAGAAGTTACCAAAGTATCGCATGAATCGTTACTTAACAATTAGCGAACAAACATCAATTAATCAAAACAAAAAGCGAATGAAAACATGAACTAAATTTAAAGTCAGTAGCAATTAGTTCATTTATAGGTCTAATACCCCATACCAATCTATGTTAGTCAACTAGCTTGAAGCAACACAAAGTTCTAACAAAAACTAGACAAAACTAGGTCAAAACTAGTTAGTAAGTTCAAATGGTGAATGAAGTTTAGAAAAATGAAATCAAATGATGGAAATCAGTAGCTAATAACCTCTAATAGATGTCTAAACAATCATGGAATCAAGTCACAAAGTTTCATACAAAATTATAGGTCATTTGGACAAGTTATGGTACAATCGTTAACCAAAGGCAAGTTATTTACATGTAAGAAAGGAAAATCGAGTAAAATAAGAAAACATGACTTAAAATCTAATTCCAGGTCCTAAAACCTCTTAAACAAACCTAGGGATGTCCTCAAAAAATATTAAAAGCATTGTACAATTGCATCATCATTTACGGGCACAAACAAACAACAAACGTACACAAACATACAATAATCGAACGCTAAAGGGACTAGCCTAAAAAACCATACCAAAATTTGGAATCAAGACTTCCTCTTTGACAAATGACATCCTACATACCTCTACTGAATGTACACAAAAAGAAATGGAAAAAATCAGTTTGCAAGTTATTCAATCAAGCCTAGACGCACAAGGTACCTAAACCGAAACAAAATCGACTACACTTTAGAAAACAGTCCATTAAAAATACCAAGATAAGTCCTAAAATTCTTAGAAAAATATTACAATTATCTACACACATTAAGCTATCTAAAATATATTTTTATGGATTTTTTATTTGAATTAAAACTGGTTTATGAGTCAAAAATTAGAGGTAAAACAAAATTAAAACAAAAACTTAAATCTGCCTAGCAGGAGGGGTGTGCTAGTAAAAGCAATGAACTGAAGTTAGTTGAAAGTAGCGCTTGGGCCCAAATACAGGGAGGTGGAAATAGCAACGAATTTGCGCAGGCCCAGTGCTTTGTCTTATTCAGATTTTTATGTGTCAAAAATGGTGGTGATGGGCCTATGAATTAACAATAAATCGTGGCCCAAATTCTCACTCCATTGAACCATTTATTTCATCTTTATTAATTTCATTATTGAACATTATTGTAGATTAATCCCTAATCAAAATCAAATAATCAGACTTTATGAAATTAATCCCTAATCAAAATCAAATAATCATACTTTATGAAATTAACAAAATAATAATACACTAATTATAATAATAATCAAAAGGGGCTAGGGTTAAATCATTTGTGACCTTTGGCTTATCTGAACGAATTTTCTTCTTCTTCGCGGGCGATGATGGAACGGCGGTGAACCCATCTTCTCCGATTCAACTTTCGTTTGGCCGTCACCGTCAATCCAATCGGAGCACCACATATAGTCACTCCTTCTTCCATCGCAAACTCGCGCCGGTGTTAATGCCCTCAACCTTCTCCGACGATGAATCTATGGCCTCCGTCGTGACCAAGCATCAGCGCGTATCAACATCCTCTTCTCGCCTCGTCCCTCTCGTCAACTCCCTCATCAATTTCTCTGTTCGCTTTACCGATGAAGTTCGATATTTCTTTGAATGCGAGGGAGATGAAATTCGAACGCCTTCGAGAAATTGTAAGTTTCGATCAATTCTCCCTCTTCTTTTGTTTTCTGGTTTCACCTTCTTCTTCTTCTCGCGGATACGTAACCGTTGCTGTGGTTGTTTCTATGTTGTTTGCTTGGGATATGCAGCAAGAGTGAGATGAACATACGAGTTTGGAAAAGCATGAATTGATGGCGATTATTTGATGATTTGCAGAGGAAGATGAAGATTGAAAGGATCAAGATTTTTGTGGAAATTGGTTGAAGGGTGATGATGAAGTGAATTATCGAACATGGATGTGAATTTCTGGTTGTGTCGATCGGTGAATTGAGGAATCGATGATATAAAGAGAGATTGAAGATTTTTGTGTAGCATTTTCTGGAGAATTCAGATGAAGATTTTAGAGGTGGTGAATTCTGTTTCGTGTGGTTGAGAAGATTGAAGCGATTTTTATTCTGAGAATGGAAGAAGATGGAGAAGGTTGAATCAAGAGAGAGGGAATTGACGAGCGTGTGAATCGGTGTTGAAGATTTTCTTTTTTTGAATCGATGATGAAGAAGAGAGAAAGATGAAGGTGAGTTTGTTTTGTTTCTGTTACCGATCTTTTTTTTCTCTTATCCATTCTGTTATGCCCCCTTCTCAATTCTGTTACGCCGCTTTTTCTTTTAGGCTAGTTCTCTTCCTCTCTTCCCCTTTTCAATTTCTGATACCCGTTATAGATATTCTCCGAACCGGTTTTCCTTCTGTTAACTATTGGCTTTTCTTCTGTCCGAGTTTTTTTTGGTTTTAGGTGCTGACTGGATCGGTCTTGAATCATCTTATGCAGTAAGAGGATTGATTGTTTTGACTGAATTTCTTTGAACCATTATGCAGGTCCGGTTCATGAAAATTATGCTGATGGTATTGTTTCGGTTTTGTTGTGGGTGGAGTTACGGTTTCGATTACAAACCGGTTCGGTCTCGGTTCTGATTGTGCAGGGATGATTTGGTACAGACGTGAATGGAAGGGATTCGGTTCTAAGTCAACGGCTGATTCATTTTCTTGTGTGATTAGTTTTGGTTTTGTAATGAAGTTATTGAACTTGTAAAAACATGAATTTTGTATAAGGGCTTATTGAAATGTACCGCACATGCATACTTGTAATAACTTTTCCGTTTTTTCAAATAACATTCGAGACTGCACCTTTTCACTCATTATGCCTTGATTTGAATTCCAACTCTTCAAACTTCTTGCAATTTAAGATGAACCGTAGAATAAAATGTAAAGGGTTCAAAATATGGCTTTGGTCAAAAGTCTACTTCTCAAAGTTGACTTTGCTTGAAGCCGAAGTTCTGATCACTGCACTTCGCTTTCAAAATTTGCACTCGCATTATGCCTTGCTGTTAGTTCTTGAGAAGTTACACACAAGCACTTGAGAACCGTGGCTTTATTTCAATTATGTTTGGACTTCAATAAAATTTAAGTTTCAATGGACAGAATCCAGTCCACTTGCAAATTCAAATAAAACTTGGTTCACTTAGTAAATCTTAACCTCCAAACTTCCATTGAAGTAACAAGTACTTGATGAGAACCACAAATTGTATTGATCCAAATAAATGAACAGGCCAATTCCCTATGCCCTTGTGTTTGTATTTCAAACCACCACCACAATAATGCATTGAAGAATCATTGAGGAAATTTTAATGTACAAGCCAACTACTCCTTAGTTGAATCTCAGCAAACTCAGACATCCCAGATGATGCTCCTCAGGTAACTCATATCACTAGCTACAAATCAATGAGACAATGATCAAAATGAATCCCTAAACCCACTGCGCTATAGTAGATGAACTGTTACCACGTTCAGGTGTGATGAATAGGAATCCTTATTTCCTTGAGACATACAGAGGAATAAACTCTGATTCCAGCCCTTAGTAGACTTTGAAGAATGATAACCTTGTGACTTGATGACGGATAAACTCACAATAACCAATGAATCAAAACGCCAATTCCACAAATCCTGATTGATGAAGGAACCAATCAAGACAAGCTTAAATTAAGATTAAAGCCCCAAAGTGACAGAGAAACCCTACTCTTCAAGATCCTTGATCCCAATACCAAATTTATTGATTAATGATGCATGATGTGTTAATGGCCTAATGAAGATATGCAGATGGAGTGTGGAGCTTAATCCAGTTAGAAATTAAATAAATGGGCAAATTTTGGGGTGCAACATCGTCCGAGCTAGAATGGCGAACTTCGACGTCCGACGGGTCTTGGTCGACGAAGGCAGCTCGGTCGACATCATGTACTCCCACCTCTTCCAGACACTCCAGCTAGACGACTCACATCTCACTCCCTATGTGGGTTCGGACCTCCAAGGTTTCAACGGAGCTACCACCAAACCATGGGGTTACGTCGAGCTGATTGTCACCTTCGGAGAAGGGGAAGCTTCCAGGAAAGTCAAAACCAAATTCTTGGTGATCGACTGCAAAACCCTGTACAATTGCATTATCGGGCGCCCTACTCTAGCCGAGCTGACCGACGTGCCCTCCACTGTCCACCTAAAGATGAAGTTTTACATGAGGACAGGACGAGTAGCCACCATCAACGCCGATATCGAAGCTGCCAGGAGAATCTTTGACGCCTCCGTCAAGGGACTAGAAATGATCGCCCCTCCGACCAACTCCAACAAAAAGCCAAGAGCCGAAGACAAACATCCTCGAGAAGACCAGCATCAGACGACCAACGTCAGCTCAGTCGACCTTGATGCACGGTTCACAGAGGAAGAACTGAAGATCGGGGAAGAAACGCAATCAAAGGCAACTCATACCCGTCCGACCTATCCCCGACGGAGATTTCGAGCTGGTCCCCTTGGGCGACAACCCCGATAAAGTGGTAAAGATCGGCAAGGGCATCCCAGATCTACCAAGGAAGCAGCTCATGGCCTGCCTTCGAGCCAATGCAGACTTGTTCGCCTGGAGCGCCGCAGAAATGCCCGGACTCGACCCCGAGGTCGCCTGCCACCACCTCTCCATCAATCCAGCCGCGAAGGCCGTAGTTCAACGTAGGCGTCGGCAGTCTCCCGAGAAAGAGGAGGCTGCCGAGAAAGCTGTTAAAGACCTCCTAGAGGCAAATTTTATTTCCGAGGCCAAATATTCAACTTGGCTCTCAAACGTTGTACTTGTTAAGAAATCTAATGGAAAATGGAGAATGTGTGTTGATTATACCGATCTTAACCGGGCATGTCCAAAAGACGCCTATCCTTTACCTAACATTGATAGACTGGTCGACAACTCGGCCGGCTATAAACTATTGTCTTTTATGGATGCTTATTCAGGTTTCAACCAGATCCCCATGGCGAGGAGCGACAAGCAGTGCACAGCGTTTATGACGGAGTCGGGTGTTGAAAGTATTTGTGGGTAAATATTTTCTGTAATATATCGTATCCACAGGGATTGGTTAATATCACTGCCGTTCTATAGTTGTTTATTTTGAGTTAAGAAATTTGGTTTGGTTTGTTTTATACTAACAATAATATCAAAAGCAAATAATAAAATAAAAGCGAGTAAAGGACTTTGTGTTAACAAATAAAGAAAGATGTTGAGTCTTTAGGGTTCATCAACCTAATCCTATACAATTATCAATTAATTCACAATAGAACAATCCTTTGAATCATTATCTTCACTTATCCTCAAATAAGATTCCATGTCTGCAAATCAAATTAGATAACTTTTACCGGTATGAGATTCGATCTCTCCAAATCACAATAACGATAATAGTAATTAAGAACGATAATTATGAAAACCCAATTACAATTCCATCTCTGCAAATTGCAATTGAATCAATATAGTAACCTAGGGCAAAAGTTAAATCCTTTCTTTCGATCAAAGATTCAACAATGATGTAAATTAAAAGCAAGGTTTCTTATTGATAACAAATTCAAACAATTGTTCACAGGGATTAATCAATGGTAATGTATATTCATAGGTTAACTACTACCTTAGACTCAACAAGAGGGATTTAGCTCTCCATAGACATGAAGAACATACAAGAATCAATGGAGGAATTCATCTTCATCAATAGAATGCCTTCAATTGGTAAAGAATCCACCTTCTATTGTTATTCTCAGCTTCAGAATCAGATTGCTCTCCTAATTTCGCTCCCACAAAGTATATCTAACCACTTGGAAACTAGGGCTTTAAAACAGAACTTTTTGGGCTTTTAACGCCGAGGCCGCGGCGCGGCAACGGGCTGGCGCGGCGCGCCCCTCAAACAGAAGTATTTTCGCGGCGCGCCTAGGAACTCTCGCGGCGCGCCCTTTGTACTTTCCATCTTTTTCTTCAGCCTTTGAGACTTCCAGCTTTCTTTCCTCCTCATGTTCTTCTTAAGTTCTTATTCAGCTCAAAACCTGCAACAATAACACCCACAAGTGATTCGATTTGCTTTACGCACGAACTAAACTTATTCAGTTCAATTCTTAATAAAAACCTATGGATTCATCACATTTTTGCATTGGTTTAGAGAAGAAATCACTTATATTAACACATGAATTTACCATTAATTTACTCCTAACATCGGACAACTATTACTACAACGTAATGCCCTTCGGCCTCAAAAACGCTGGGTCCACGTATCAACGGATGATGAACAAAGTGTTCCGAGGAGAGATCGGCGACACCCTCGAGGTATATATGGACGACATAATCGTCAAATCTCGAGAGGACGCCGACCACACCTCCCATCTCGAGCGGGTGTTCGAGCGGGCCAGATCCTGCAAGATGCGCTTCAACCCGGAGAAGTGCACCTTCGGCGTCCGAGCAGGCAAATTCCTCGGTTTCTACTTGACCGAACGAGGAATAGAAGCCAACCCGGACAAATGCCGAGCATTCTCCGAACTACCCACTCCTAACAATAAAAAATACATCCAAGTCTTGAACGGGATGCTCACCGCACTATCGCGTTTCGTCGCGAAATCCGCCCAACACGCACTCCCTTTCTTTAAACTGCTACGAAAAGAAGCGACCTTTGAATGGTCCGAAGAATGCGAACGAGCACTTTCACACCTCAAACAAGTGCTCTCCAAACCGCCCATCCTTTCCCGACCCGATAACAACGAGCCTCTATATCTGTACTTAGCCGTTTCAAACGAGGCAGTCAGCGCGGCTCTGATCCGAGAAAACGAAAACGGGCAAAAACCCGTATATTTCACCAGCGAAGCCCTCCAAGGGCCCGAGGTGCGATACCAACAGATCGAGAAAGTCGCCATGGCCCTAGTAATAGCGGCCAGAAGGCTGCGGTACTATTTCCTCGCTCACACCATCTTCGTCCGAACAGATCAACCCATCAAGCAGCTCCTCAGCCGACCAGATATGGCCGGCAGAATGCTGAGGTGGTCCCTCGAGCTATCGGAGTTCGACATACAGTACGAAAACAGGAAGGCATTAAAAGCTCGGGCCTTAGCAGACTTCGTAGCAGAGATGACCTCGATGGCCGACTCCCCGGATCCAACCAGGAACAAATGGACCATTTACGTAGATGGCGCCTCAAGCAATTCGGGAAGCGGGGCAGGAATTATCTTAGAAAACGACGAAGGACTCATCATCGAAGTATCTTTAGTCCTATCTTTCAACACGTCGAACAACCAGGCCGAATACGAAGCCCTCCTTGCAGGCCTGAGACTTGCCGAGGATGTGGGCGCACATGAGGTCAAGATCTACACAGACTCCCAACTCGTCGCATCCCACATCAGCGGCGATTACCAAGCCAAAAACGACGTGCTCGCCGAGTACCTCATGCTCGTCAAGGACAAGATGAAAAAATTCATCAAAGCAGAAGTCGAGCATATCCCCCGAGAACACAACTCGCGCGCCGACATATTATCCAAACTTGCGAGCACGAGAAAGAAAGGAGGAAACAAGTCGGTCATCCAAGAAATCCTACCCAGGCCAAGCATAGGTGAAAACGCGCAGGCTCTACAAATATTCGCTATCGGGGACGACCATTGCTGGATGACCCCAGTATATAACTTCCTCACGAAAGACGAACTTCCCGCTGAGGCAAAGGAAGCTTCGGCGATTAAAAGACGAGCTTGTTCGTATACTATCATCGAAAACAAACTGTACCGACGAGGCTTCTCCATCCCTCTCCTCAAATGCGTCGACGCTTCGCAAGCACTTGAGGTACTCCAAGAGCTTCACGAAGGAATCAATCGCCAACACCTCGGCGGACGATCACTGGCGAGGAAAGCCCTCAGAGCCGGCTACTATTGGCCGACCATGCAGCAAGATGCCAAAAAATACGTCCAGAAATGCGATAAATGTCAGCGACACGCCGACATGCACCTGGCGCTCCCGAACGAGCTCAAATCTCTCTCCTCGCCTTGGCCTTTCTCCACATGGGGAATGGACCTCCTCGGACCTTTCCCGGTCGGGTCTTACCAAAATAAATACCTAGTGGTCGCTGTGGACTACTTCACGAAATGGATAGAAGCCGAAGCGCTCGCCAAAATCACGTCCCAAAACGTACTCCGCTTTTATAAGCGGAACATACTCGCTCGGTTTGGGGTGCCACAGGCGATCATAACCGATAACGGCACCCAGTTTACGGACAAAAAATTCCAAGAGTTCGTAACCAAACTCGGGACGAAACAACACTTCACTTCTGTCGAACACCCTCAAACAAACGGACAAGCTGAAGCAGCCAACCGGGTCATTCTCCGTGGACTAAAGAGAAGGTTGGGCGAGGCAAAAAAGGCTTGGGTCGAAGAGTTACACAGCGTCCTCTGGGCGTACAGGACGACCCCACACTCGACCACAGGCGAAACACCGTTCAGGTTAACCTATGGCACCGAAGCCGTGATCCCCGTGGAGATCCGAGAACCATCTCGTCGAACTGAGTCACCTCTCGAAGAGGAACTCAATGACGAAGCTATGAGAGAAGAGCTCGACATGGTCGAGGAAATCCGAACAGGATCCTCCCTCCGAGAAGCGAAACTGAAACAACAGATAGCCTTACGCCATAGCACTAAAGTTATCAAACGCGGGTTCGAAATCGGAGACTTGGTTCTCCGCAGAAACATGAAAGATTCGCGCGAGGGCAAACTAGCCCCGAACTGGGAAGGTCTGTACCGAGTATACGATAAAACCGAAAATGGTGCATATTACCTCGAAAACCTTCTCGGCGAAAAACTTGCTCGACCTTGGAACGCTGAAAAACTCAGACGCTACTACAGTTAGAAACAACCTAACGCTACCCGGCCGCTCGTAACGAACACGAGGAAAGGCTGGGCAAGGACTCGCGCCATGGTACAAGCGCGTATGCTCCACGACAGCTTCAGTCGGATAACCCCTATCAGGAGGCAAAGCCGACTACGCGGCGGGCCTTACACACAGACCCTCCGCGGAAGTACCTGCACGGCAGAACCCCAACTCGCGATGGGATCGTTCACGCCGCGAGCACCTGGCCCCGACCGCGGCCTCGAGCTCGCTTATAGCGCACACCTGCTCTGCGCACCCGGACCGTTCCCCACACGCCCGGGCCATAAACCTCGGCCGAGCACAAACATAAATATTCAACGATAAACAGATAAGCATAAATAAACATTGGAGCATAAAACACAGAACAATATTAAAAACCGACCAAACTGGCCGGGGATATCCAAATATTACAAAAATTATCCGGGCATCGCCCAACTAACTACTTTGGCACGCAGGCCACAAAACATTGGCACGCAGGCCACAAAACGGTGGGCACGCAGGCCACTATCAAGAAATTGGTTAGACATTACAATCCTCCTCCTCGGCACCGTCGTCCTCACCCTGGGGCTCCTGCTCATCTTCCCAGTCCTCGAACTCCGGATTTGACTCAATCCGTCTGTAACTCGGTGAACTGACTTTTATTTTTAAAAGCAACAATGTTGCGGTGAGCATGAGTCGCCACCGACTTTTATTTTGTCCAATGTTAGGAAAGGTAAAAAGTACAGAAAAAGACCTTTTTGAAAGAAAACGGGCTCGGGGGGTAGGTTATGAAAAGGGAAGGTGCAAGCACCCTTTTCATCCGTAGTTATCTACGGGCTCTTAACTTGCTTAGCTCATGTTTGTTTTTGTTTGTTTGAAAAGAGTTTTTGAATAAAAGGACTTTAGCTTAAAAGCGTAGCCTTCGTTTTTGAAAGGGTGTTGAAAAGATGTTTTTTAATTGAGCTAGGCAGATTACGAGAACTACCCTAATTAACTGGTCTTTTTCTATGCTTTTCACGATTCCCAGGATTATCCATACTATATAGAAGTAGGAAATCCTTGTTATATTGGACGTGTTCGGGACATCGAAGGGTCATCGTATGGTCGTTGAAGGCAACAAGTAGAGGAATCTTAGCATTTTAGCGGGACTATCATCATTCTTCGAGGGACGAGATCATTTACCGGAAGCAACCTTAAGGGACATCGTGGGACTATGATCTTTTATGATGATTTTATTCGAGGGTCATCGTTTTGCTAAGATACCTCTACATTCGAGGGACACAACCATATAATCGTAAGGCGACCGAGAGGGGCGTACCCTAAGGGTGAGTGAGTGCAAGTGTGTCATATTCGATTATTTATTTATCTTGAATTTTTAGTTAGCTAGCGATTGATTTTAATTTTATCATACAATCCTAAACATACATCTAACACAATATATATGATAATAAAAATACGGAAATTAAAAATGCGGGAAAGTAAAGAGGTCCACTATAATTTTTTACATTTTTTACCTATATACATTCTACTACCCAAATAAAAACAATAAAATAAACAAACACGCGCCATACAAGGGAATCAAGATAAGAAGAGAATCGCGAAGAGATTAGAATTTGGAAATAAGTGAGAGAAAGCCTTAAGTCTAAACTAATTTATTTTTATCTTAATTCTAAATCAAAACCTAGTTAAATTAAAATCTAAATAAATAAAGAGAAAAAAACATTTTTTTTGTCATTTTTATGATCTTATGATAATTAACTTAATTACTAAATCTAATTAAACTAAAAATATATTGATTAATTAGTTAAAAAAAACTAATGCTAATTTAAATGTCCCTTTTTTGTTGATTTTTAGTTGGTTTAAGAAAAACATGTAAAATAGGTTAGAACAAAAAAAAAACAAATAAGAAAATAAATACATGGGCCTTGTTGCTCCAAGCCCGCGGTAAACTCAGAACTAAAACCTAAAAGAAGCTAAAATGGATCCGCCTCCTTGCTTCTTCTTTTCACGTTACTGCATTCATCTTCTTTTATCTCTTACTGTTCCAACCACATAACAATAACAACAATAACATGATTAAATGAATATCAACAAAAAGAACAAAGAGAAATTATAGATCAGTTAGTTGTTGAAACTTTGTCTTATTGAAGATTGGAACTTCAGTCATGAAGGTTGGTGGCCGCGGATGGCCATAGTCGTACGCGAAGGTTGTCGCGTGGAGTTTCGCGACTGTGATCGTGGTGGTGTTGTTGTTTGATTCGTCGGCGTTTCCGGCGGAGAGTGGTGCAACGCGGTGGGTCGCTACGTCGGAGCGGATGAACGTGTGGTGGTCCGGCCGGAGGTGTTCGATGATGGTGGCGGCGTGATTTTGATTTTGATTTCGTTTCGAGTCTCTTCTTCGTCTACCCCTCTGCTTTCGTTCATTCACTTTTCCTGTAAAAAATGACTTGAATGGAAAAAAAACTACATATTAGTGATGATTCATGATTGGTGTTAGTGTTAGAACACTTGCATAAGTGGGCAATTTCTCCTGTGAAATTATATACAAATTATATTATGTTGTGAGTTTAATTGAAAAAACAAAAGACTTGTTAGCTTAAAGTTTGGTTTGTGACATTGAAGGTTTATGAATTATTATTGATAAAAGTTAATGTTCTGGGTGAATGGATGATAAATGGTTATGTGATGATGTTGGTGAAAATTCATGAATGGTTTGGAAAATTTTATTGTAATAGCAAGGTGATAGTTAGTGAATTTTGTACATGTAAAAAAAAAGGTTTTGTAAAAAGGTTTTGTGGGAGAGAGTATGTACGTGTAGGTTGGTTAGAAATAGGGTTGATTGTTGTTTGGGAGAGAATGAGAGTTGTTAGAAAATTGTTAGTGAGAAAGGAAGAGTGTGGAGTGCTCTATTTATAGACTGAGAATTAGGTTAAAACCACTCCTAAAAAGGAAATGATCCAACCCAAAGGCCCATGGACCTTCTTGATCCACAACATTAAGAACCTGGTCGTACTTGTGTCCAGGTGCGTCCAGGTGCAAAAAAGATTAAAAAAAGTTTAAAAAGATGGAAATGCACCAAGCGGGAATTGAACCCGTGACCTTTTGTATGTAAGCCTTACTTCCTAACCAACTGAGCTATATTATTTATTTGAAATAAAAAGCCAATTGAAAGTGTATGAAGTATCGGCCAGCATTTTCTATTTATTAAAATATAAGCAATTTTAAGAGTAAACTACTATATTTTAAAATAGAATTTGAATCGAATATTTATAAAATTCAGGATGTAAATGAACCCAAGATTTTATAAAATCCAATTTTGAAAATAAGTTTGAAAATTTTTGTCACTAAAAAGTGTGGGCAAATTTTGGGGTATGACAGCTGCCCCTGTTCAATCTTCTTAAACCTGAAGAGGTAGATTGGCACGTCTGCCAATCGTGATCTGAAGGTAGAAGAGGATTGAACACTAGAATACCAAGAAATTTGCCCTTGCAGATGCAGGGACTTTTAACGGAGATGGGCTTAGAGATGCCATCTAGCTGAGTGGGGGGGTCATGTTTCCCAGCGTGTGTATATGATAGATCTTCAGAATGTTTGGGGTTCAAGCTTCCAAACGT
This sequence comes from Vicia villosa, assembly GCF_029867415.1. Taxonomy (NCBI): domain Eukaryota; kingdom Viridiplantae; phylum Streptophyta; class Magnoliopsida; order Fabales; family Fabaceae; genus Vicia; species Vicia villosa. The sequence continues at coordinate 227,678,852 of NC_081181.1, read as the reverse complement.
ATATCTCGGATAGAGATTCATAGATTTTCGGGGTTCGAGCTTCCGAAACATTTATGTCGTAGATTTCAGATTATCCGGGGTTCAAGCTTCCGGAACATTTCTGGCGTAGGACATCAGAACGAGTTATTCATTAAACCATATCTGAAGAGGAATACCAGAACGGGTCGTACATTAGACCATATCTGGAAGTAGGACATCAGAACGAGTTATTCATTAAACCATATCTGAAGAGGAATACCAGAACGGGTCGTACATTAGACCATATCTGGAAGTAGGACATCAGAACGAGTTATTCATTAAACCATATCTGAGGAGGAATACCAGAACGGGTCGTACATTAGACCATATCTAGAAGTAAGACATTAGAACGAGTTATTCATTAAACCATATCTAAAGAGGAATACCAGAACGGGTCGTACATTAGACCATATCTGGAAGTAAGACATCAGAACGAGTTATTCATTAAACCATATCTGAAGAGGAATGCCAGAACGGGTCGTACATTAGACCATATCTGGAAGTAAGACATCAGAACGAGTTATTCATTAAACCATATCTGAAGAGGAATACCAGAACGGGTCGTACATTAGACCATATCTGGAAGTAGGACATCAGAACGAGTTATTCATTAAACCATATCTGAGGAGGAATACCAGAACGGGTCGTACATTAGACCATATCTGGAAGTAGGACATCAGAACGAGTTATTCATTAAACCATATCTGAAGAGGAATACCAGAACGGGTCGTACATTAGACCATATCTGGAAGTAAGACATCAGAACGAGTTATTCATTAAACCATATCTGAAGAGGAATGCCAGAACGGGTCGTACATTAGACCATATCTGGAAGTAAGACATCAGAACGAGTTATTCATTAAACCATATCTGAAGAGGAATACCAGAACGGGTCGTACATTAGACCATATCTGGAAGTAGGACATCAGAACGAGTTATTCATTAAACCATATCTGAGGAGGAATACCAGAACGGGTCGTACATTAGACCATATCTGGAAGTAGGACATCAGAACGAGTTATTCATTAAACCATATCTGAAGAGGAATACCAGAACGGGTCGTACATTAGACCATATCTGGAAGTAGGACATCAGAACGAGTTATTCATTAAACCATATCTGAAGAGGAATACCAGAACGGGTCGTACATTAGACCATATCTGGAAGTAGGACATCAGAACGAGTTATTCATTAAACCATATCTGAAGAGGAATACCAGAACGGGTCGTACATTAGACCATATCTAGAAGTAAGACATTAGAACGAGTTATTCATTAAACCATATCTGAAGAGGAATACCAGAACGGGTCGTACATTAGACCATATCTGGAAGTAGGACATCAGAACGAGTTATTCATTAAACCATATCTGAAGAGGAATACCAGAACGGGTCGTACATTAGACCATATCTGGAAGTAGGACATCAGAACGAGTTATTCATTAAACCATATCTGAAGAGGAATACCAGAACGGGTCGTACATTAGACCATATCTGGAAGTAAGACATCAGAACGAGTTATTCATTAAACCATATCTAAAGAGGAATACCAGAACGGGTCGTACATTAGACCATATCTGGAAGTAAGACATCAGAACGAGTTATTCATTAAACCATATCTGAAGAGGAATGCCAGAACGGGTCGTACATTAGACCATATCTGGAAGTAAGACATCAGAACGAGTTATTCATTAAACCATATCTAAAGAGGAATACCAGAACGGGTCGTACATTAGACCATGTCTGATGAAGGGTGTCAGAACGAGTCGTACATTAGACCATATCTGAAAGAGTCATATTTTAGGCTGTATTTAATTTTGTTGACGATAGTTGCCTGACCGATTGATTGACCTGAAAGATAAAGTTGGTTTTATGCAATGTCATGATGTATGTATTGTATGTTTTTTGAAATGAATGAGACTGTTATGCATGTGCCATGAGATGTATGGTGTATGAATGCAAATGTTGTTAATGATGACAGTAAATTGTATCAGTGTTTTGCGGGGAAAATAAATCCCCGTCTGTTCAGCACCTTTGAGATATTATTTGAATCTCGACTTGACTGCCCCAGATGAATTGGACAATAAAATGTCATGACCCTTATACACATTGGCGTTTTAGCGAACTGAGTCAGTCGTGGGAAAATTTTCTGCTTTTTGGAGCATTACTGAAGCATGCCTGTCGGGAAGGCTTCCTGAGATTTGTGTTGTGATAAGCAACATGCCCCAATATCATGAACTTTAGGAACAATGCCCCTGATGGATCGGAGGTAGTTTTCAACTATGCTTGGGTGAATGCTCCTGGTTGTCAGCAGTTTTGAGAGATTCTTCGAATCTTGACCTGATTGCCCAAGATTGACTGAACTATTACTCAACGGAGTATCCAACTGCTTTTGTGCCCCTGAGGGTGATCAGAATTTGAGATATTCTCGCTCGAACTCAACGGAGTTCTGAAGACAACTTGTCACTTGAGAGGATTAAACTTTTTGTCTGCTGTTCATGATGGAAGCTTTCCTGGTGTCAAGTACTTGTTCATATGCAAAGAATGTTTAGTATGAGAAATATATTTCTAATGCAAAGTTCATGTTTGTCTTGAAGTTTAAAAAGAAATTTTTGAAAGGATGTCAAAACATCGATTTTTTTTGTGTGAAAGGTGGTGTGATACCAACTCCAGCGTTTTAGCAGAACTCCTAGGAGTCAGTTTACCGTATTCTCGTTATAGTGTGCTTTCGAATTAACCCTGCTTCAATTAGGACTTTTGAGGGTTGTAACGTGGCCAGGTTCACGGTTTTTTTAGAAAAAAGGATTTTTAGGCTCAAAATTTTATTGGTGCCCACCCCCTTCGTGATGTTCTCCAACCTAAGTTCAGTTAACTCGATGCGAGCATTCATCCTTCAAGAGGAGTTTGAGACGATTAAGGAATCGATGAGGTGTTTAGACATGGCAGTCACTCTACTTTTTGTATTTGGTGTCTGATCACATGACTTGTTCTTTATAGTCACACGACTTTTCCCTTTTGTTGAGGATCTCTTTTTTGTTTCCCTAACTTTTGCCTGGACAAATTCTTTTGATTTTGATGTCCAGCGGGATGCCCTAACTTTTGCCTAAGTCATTTGTTTTCAATTTGTTGACTTAACGGGCTGTCTTTTTTTTTTTTTTTCAATTCATTCTTTTCTTTTCTTTTTTAAACATGTCGTATGAGACGTCTTCGATTTGTTGGAAATATCGTGACTACCTCGTTTCTTAGTTGACGAGGGATAGTCGTTGTTGTATCATCATATTTTGACCTCATATTGCGAGAGATGACCATTACGGTCTCGAACTTTGCTCAACCTTTTGAAAGATAACCATTGTTGTATCCTTAGATGCAAGCTCCTGATGAATTTTGAATGCTCAATCAAATTAACTGAATACTACCCTGCCCCTGGGTTAAATGTGAGGGTTCTTCGTATAGAAAAGAAACTCCTACTTCAAGGCTCAAAGGGGTTGAACAAGGGATTAACTTCCTTATATCTCCAGTGTTTGGGGATTTGAAACAATGCCTGTACATCATCAACAGGGTTTTACTCGAAAGCGCACCATTTGAGATTATTGGTATTATGCGTTCGTCATTCTCCCTTCAGAGTCATCATGCTTTATCACTGAGAGTTTGGTATCACAAACAAATAAAAACATATTAGAGCGAGAGCGAATGAATTTTTTCAAGACAAACATATTCAATGCATCGTTATTATAGTTCAAAAACAAACAAGTATTGCATATAGACAGTATTGAACAAGAACAAGAAAGATTACGCATGAAAATGCATGAGAAATTACGAATTGCCAACATTGAGGAGATTTTCTCCGTATGGACTTATTGCTTCAGAAGGTCCATTGAGTCGAAGGAGAACTTCAAATCTGGCCTGCAGGTGTGAATATGATAGCCTTTGCATCAATCAGGTCTTGTACCTTATCTCGGACTAGTTGGCAATTATCGATCGACTGACCAAGTGCCCTAGAGAGGAAACCAAACCCAGCGTTCGTATCTGAACTACAGATTACTTCTAAGAAGAAGATTCTGACGAAGCCACAAAGGAGTTGTAAGTATCAAGCTTTAGGGATTTGAGGCAGAAAATGAGAAGCTCGTTGTCTGGAAACCTGTTATGCAATGATTTGAATGCAAATGCATATGCAATGTTTTCAAAGATCTTTTTGGAACCCAATTTGCAACATTGAAATGTAGTTGCAGCTTTGTCGAAGAACTTCGACTTCCATCTTTGAACGTCCTTCTTTAAGAATCAGGCTCACCATATCCAGTGGGTCATAGCCTCTGATTCGGGGTACAGTACTTTTGATTGTGAAGGCATATGGCTAGAGGAAAATAAATCCCCTTGCCCCTTGATAGGAATTGTACCTTTGAGTTTGAAGGTATCTGGCTAGAGGAAAATAAATCCTCCTGCCCCTTGTTAGGAATCTGGCTCTTGATGATGGCACCTGGAATTTCGCGCCCTAAATACTTGAGATCCTTGAAAAAGGTTAGTTAGGTGATGAGGACGAGTAAGTCCTACAAAGATTTCAAGTTGTTAGCATACACACAAATCCTGCAAGGGAACCAATTGGTTAGGGTATAAACAAATCCTACAGCGAAACCAAACGTTCAGGGTATAAACAAATCCTGCAAGGAAACCAAACGGTTAGGGTATACACAAATCCTGCAAGGAAACCAAACGGTGAGGGTATAAACAAATCCTGCGAGAAAACCCAAGGGTTAGCAGCACACACAAGCGTCCTTAGGTTTAGAGGCTCGTATGAAGTTCATAGGTAAGTACCTTCCCCACTGAAGTTTAGTTGGCTCAACCTGTCCTATAAAAGATCGGGTTCTAGGGAGCTCATATCATTGACCTTTCTCGAAGGCGCTTATCTCAGTTCGGCGATCGAATCACCAACCGAGAAGGTCCCGAAAGTCCAGTCCATATGAGTGTAGCTTCGAGTATCAACCAACTTCAGTCGGAACCAAAGCCAGCCATCTCGCTACTTTCTAAAAGGCCAAAGTTTAGTTCAACTAAGGTTCTAGGGGCGAATTAGTGCTTAATGACACCACGCGGTAGCCAAGCATTTCCTCGAGTCGGATCCCAAGGAACACCAGGACAAACCAATGTGTCACACTAACGATGGCCATCAGATCAACCACATCAGTATACGCTGTGCAGTCTCCTTGATCTCATGCCATTTTCTTAAGGTACTCGGATCCGGGTGTAGGATCTTTCACACAGAACAATCCCAAACAACCTTTAAGAATAAAGCATACAAACAAACAATTAAAAACATTATCATGAACTAAGCCCTAAGGTAAACCCCTCTTAAAGACTCCCCAGCAGAGTCGCCAGTTCTGTAACTCGGTGAACTGACTTTTATTTTTAAAAGCAACAATGTTGCGGTGAGCATGAGTCGCCATCGACTTTTATTTTGTCCAATGTTAGGAAAGGTAAAAAGTACAGAAAAAGACCTTTTTGAAAGAAAACGGGCTCGGGGGGTAGGTTATGAAAAGGGAAGGTGCAAGCACCCTTTTCATCCGTAGTTATCTACGGGCTCTTAACTTGCTTAGCTCATGTTTGTTTTTGTTTGTTTGAAAAGAGTTTTTGAATAAAAGGACTTTAGCTTAAAAGCGTAGCCTTCGTTTTTGAAAGGGTGTTGAAAAGATGTTTTTTAATTGAGCTAGGCAGATTACGAGAACTACCCTAATTAACTGGTCTTTTTCTATGCTTTTCACGATTCCCAGGATTATCCATACTATATAGAAGTAGGAAATCCTTGTTATATTGGACGTGTTCGGGACATCGAAGGGTCATCGTATGGTCGTTGAAGGCAACAAGTAGAGGAATCTTAGCATTTTAGCGGGACTATCATCATTCTTCGAGGGACGAGATCATTTACCGGAAGCAACCTTAAGGGACATCGTGGGACTATGATCTTTTATGATGATTTTATTCGAGGGTCATCGTTTTGCTAAGATACCTCTACATTCGAGGGACACAACCATATAATCGTAAGGCGACCGAGAGGGGCGTACCCTAAGGGTGAGTGAGTGCAAGTGTGTCATATTCGATTATTTATTTATCTTGAATTTTTAGTTAGCTAGCGATTGATTTTAATTTTATCATACAATCCTAAACATACATCTAACACAATATATATGATAATAAAAATACGGAAATTAAAAATGCGGGAAAGTAAAGAGGTCCACTATAATTTTTTACATTTTTTACCTATATACATTCTACTACCCAAATAAAAACAATAAAATAAACAAACACGCGCCATACAAGGGAATCAAGATAAGAAGAGAATCGCGAAGAGATTAGAATTTGGAAATAAGTGAGAGAAAGCCTTAAGTCTAAACTAATTTATTTTTATCTTAATTCTAAATCAAAACCTAGTTAAATTAAAATCTAAATAAATAAAGAGAAAAAAACATTTTTTTTTGTCATTTTTATGATCTTATGATAATTAACTTAATTACTAAATCTAATTAAACTAAAAATATATTGATTAATTAATTAAAAAAAACTAATGCTAATTTAAATGTCCCTTTTTTGTTGATTTTTAGTTGGTTTAAGAAAAACATGTAAAATAGGTTAGAACAAAAAAAAAACAAACAAGAAAATAAATACATGGGCCTTGTTGCTCCAAGCCTGCGGTAAACTCAGAACTAAAACCTAAAAGAAGCTAAAATGGATCCGCCTCCTTGCTTCTTCTTTTCACGTTACTGCATTCATCTTCTTTTATCTCTTACTGTTCCAACCACATAACAATAACAACAATAACATGATTAAATGAATATCAACAAAAAGAACAAAGAGAAATTATAGATCAGTTAGTTGTTGAAACTTTGTCTTATTGAAGATTGGAACTTCGGTCATGAAGGTTGGTGGCCGCGGATGGCCATAGTCGTACGCGAAGGTTGTCGCGTGGAGTTTCGCGACTGTGATCGTGGTGGTGTTGTTGTTTGATTCGTCGGCGTTTCCGGCGGAGAGTGGTGCAACGCGGTGGGTCGCTACGTCGGAGCGGATGAACGTGTGGTGGTCCGGCCGGAGGTGTTCGATGATGGTGGCGGCGTGATTTTGATTTTGATTTCGTTTCGAGTCTCTTCTTCGTCTACCCCTCTGCTTTCGTTCATTCACTTTTCCTGTAAAAAATGACTTGAATGGAAAAAAAACTACATATTAGTGATGATTCATGATTGGTGTTAGTGTTAGAACACTTGCATAAGTGGGCAATTTCTCCTGTGAAATTATATACAAATTATATTATGTTGTGAGTTTAATTGAAAAAACAAAAGACTTGTTAGCTTAAAGTTTGGTTTGTGACATTGAAGGTTTATGAATTATTATTGATAAAAGTTAATGTTCTGGGTGAATGGATGATATATGGTTATGTGATGATGTTGGTGAAAATTCATGAATGGTTTGGAAAATTTTATTGTAATAGCAAGGTGATAGTTAGTGAATTTTGTACATGTAAAAAAAAAGGTTTTGTAAAAAGGTTTTGTGGGAGAGAGTATGTACGTGTAGGTTGGTTAGAAATAGGGTTGATTGTTGTTTGGGAGAGAATGAGAGTTGTTAGAAAATTGTTAGTGAGAAAGGAAGAGTGTGGAGTGCTCTATTTATAGACTGAGAATTAGGTTAAAACCACTCCTAAAAAGGAAATGATCCAACCCAAAGGCCCATGGACCTTCTTGATCCACAACATTAAGAACCTGGTCGTACTTGTGTCCAGGTGCGTCCAGGTGCAAAAAAGATTAAAAAAAAGTTTAAAAAGATGGAAATGCACCAAGCGGGAATTGAACCCGTGACCTTTTGTATGTAAGCCTTACTTCCTAACCAACTGAGCTATATTATTTATTTGAAATAAAAAGCCAATTGAAAGTGTATGAAGTATCGGCCAGCATTTTCTATTTATTAAAATATAAGCAATTTTAAGAGTAAACTACTATATTTTAAAATAGAATTTGAATCGAATATTTATAAAATTCAGGATGTAAATGAACCCAAGATTTTATAAAATCCAATTTTGAAAATAAGTTTGAAAATTTTTGTCACTAAAAAGTGTGGGCAAATTTTGGGGTATGACACCGTCCGTCCACAACCTTGTTGTACGGACCGATGCCCTTCGTCACCAAGCGCGGATTGAGGACTTTCAGCTGATCCACTGCGGCTTTAAATCCAACCCCCAGAGTAGCGACACAGTCGACCTCCAGCTCCCTCACCTTGCCCAGAAGCTGGGAGCGGGTCACCAAGGCTTTGTCGTCCTCATCCTCCTCGGCAGCAGGGAGATGAGACCTCTCTAACTCAGCAATTCGCTCACGGAGCCTTTCTCCCTCAGCCTCCAAAGCCCTGACTTTGTTCCGCTCTTTGCAGAGGTCTTCGACGATGCCGCTCTGAACCTCATACTTATCCTTGTACTACTCAAACTCGTGCTCCAGCTCATCATATTTGGACTGCAGAGCATCATAGTCCTTCTGAGGGCAGACCCTTTGGGCATTGAGGGCCAAGGCCAGGGCGGCCACCCTCATCATCCCTTCAAGATCCTCGGACAAGTCCTTATCCCAGGCCGTCCGATCACGCCTGACTATGTGCCTCACCTCCTCGCGCTCCAGCAGCACATTTCTCTTTGAGAAGATCCCCCTGTGCAGAGTACATGAGGGCAGCACAATGTCCTCCTCGGACGGGTTGTCATTGATAAGTGGGCGAAGTTCAGGAGTCCCCTCGTTCTTTTGTTTTTTTCCGGCCGGAGAACTTCCCGAAGTCGTCCCAACCGACGAAGGGGAGCCACCGTCGGGCGCACCCGCAGCAGCCGCCTTGACCTCCTCGACCCGCGATCGCTTCACGGTCAGCTTGACGGGCCCCTTGGTCTTTGCCCTCATCTTCACAATCTTGTCATGCAGGTCGGCCATTTTTCCTACAAAATAAAGAGTTAGAACCGAAAGGATATTATTCGAACAAGAAATAGTTATCTCACCTAACAAAATTATCGCATCCCCGTAACTCCCACACTCGAGGATGGCTTTTGTGTTGATATGCCGAGGCTCCAGCATAGGACCTCCAACTTCCTCGACTAAGGGATCCCCGTTGGGATATGTGCATACTGCCGGTCTAAACCCGTCCACGAAAGAAGCGAGCCGCTGATACCCCCCCGTATCGTGCTCATTGAGATCCTCGTCCCGGAAGATGTAATAGTCCGTCCCATGCTCGAAATGGTCAGGCTGCCACTCCAACGGGAACCGAGCAGCTGGACCCACTCTCCTCACCCCATCCTCAATATACTCGCGTTCCTCGAACAAATGATTCTCGGCCTCAGGAGTGAGCGGCTTAATTATGAAATACCGACTCTTGAAATGCTTGATAGAGTCCTGGTAAATGGCGAACAGCTTCTTCGGCTGCTTAAAGGACACCCAACTCCACTTGCCGTCCGGATCGCCCAACCTCTGCAAATGAAACACTCTGAAGAAAAGAGGCAGGGTCGCTTCGACCTCCAAGTACCCACATACGACTTCGAAGGCTCTTAAGAACGCTAAATTGTTGGGATGAAGCTGAGACGGGCACAGGCGCAACCAGCTGAAGACACTCCGTTGCAAATGAGTGAAGGGAAGACGGAGGCCAGCCTCCTTAAAGACGAACTCATACATTGCGAAACGGGGACCAGGGAATTGCGAGCAGATCCTCTGATGAGATTTAGGCACAAAGGCGCCCCAAGTAGGCTCCTCGTCCTTGCCAAGGTCCTCGATGACGTTAAAGGCTTCCTTAGGGCGACTCGAGAAGCGCGACGCAATGGTCCTCGGAGCAACGGCCACCCATTCCTCCAGTTTCCTCGGGGAAGTCTCGACGACGGGAACACCCTCGTCCTGCGAGCAACCAACAGCTTCATCCCCGTCTGATATGTCGAAGACGACATCGTCTTTGTTCTCGTCGGCCATTTACCTGAAAAGCAGAGGAAACAGTGAATTCGACTGGTCAAATCCACCCTTCCACCGCAAGTCAAGTGAAAGGGCGAGGAAAAGAGACGAGGAAAGAATTCCACCCCCCTCGGATACCGACGGACCAAATTAGAAGCACCCGCAAAGTAAAGTCGCCACGAACAGCGATGGACGGCAGGTGCATCTAGCTCTCCGGCAAACTCACACCCTAACTGAGGCATGCCATCTCCTTCGCTCGTCTCATGCAAATTATTCTTTACTAAATCTAAAGCCTGGACGTCTAATTCAACTATTCCTGTCCCGCTCACTAAAATCTTACCCGGCAAACGCATGAAAGAAATAACAATCTCCTATGACTACTCGGCAAACTCATGAAGCTTGCTCGACACACTCATCAATCCTGCCCGCCGCACTCGAAGCTAAAACATAAAACTTAAATAAAAGCAAGGAGGAGACGAGGAACTTACTTGAAGTAGCGGAGGAAAGATGTGCGAGACGAAGAGGAGAGCTGTGAGCGAGTCTTGTGAGTTTGCAAAATGTTAAGTGACGAATGAATGGTCTTCTCGCTCTTTATATAGGGAAAGGAGGCCAAAGGGTGTCATGATAGCCTAGGCAGCCTAGGAGACGCCATCATTGATTGCACCCCCAAGGCAGCTCCTTCCACGAAAAGATGCCACGTCACGAAACAACTTTGGAAACCCAAACGGTGCAGTCTGCATTTATGCCTAAAAACGGCGCTGCAATGATGACAGTCCCCACAACTGCCACCTGTCAGCCACACCCTGACAAGAAGCAACCAAGCATATCGAGAGGAAACCAAGGGACAGCCGTCTCCTCGACTAGTCTTCGAGGACACCATCCGACCACCCTTGGCTCTTATACCCAGCAGTAACCTCTTCCCCCGCAGGCTTAGTCGTACGACGGGATCCCAGTTGACGACCAACATCCGTACTCTTGCTCGGCCAGCCTCTTGGCTAAAGTCATCACTCTCACAAGACTAATGACTTGGGGGGCTCCTGTTCTGGCCTGGGCCGAGCAGGCCCAGCTCCTCTCACTAGCCGAGCAGGCCCAATTCATTGGGCCCATTTACTGGGTAACCGTCAAGGAGTTATCCACGCGCGAAGACCACGCGTCACGCAGCGGGGGATTCGGTCAACCACCTCCGAACCCTACGCTATGATCATCCAGAACGTGGGTCACCTGCTGACTCAGCCCTAGCACAAGGACGTTCTGGCAGTTTCCTAGCACGTGGGCCTCCAATTAGATTTGGCCCAATTAGGAAACCTTGGCCCAGCGCTGGGGGCTATAAAAACCCTCTCTCACCAGAGGGTCAGGTATTCTATTCTATTCACTCTCAACCCTCATTCTCTGATAGCTACTAACTTAAGCATCGGAGAACCTTGCAGGTACCCCCCCCCCCCATCTTGCTCTCCAAGCCAGATTCTGCTGCCTTGACGATTCTTCTGATCAGGTACGATCATATATATATATATATATATATATATATATATATATATATATATATATATATATATATATATATATATATATATATTAATGTTCTGAAATCAATAGGAAGAAATTGATATTTATTAGGCTTAATTATAATTTTAGTTTATCTATTTTACTTGATTCACGAAATTGATCCTCTTATTTTGAATTTAAACAGTTTTTATCCCTAATTTTAAATTTAAACAGTTTTAGTCCTCTTTTCATATTTTTGCAATTAAAATTAGCGATTTTTTTTTTCATTTTTTAAATGTCAAATTACTTGTATAATATAACAAATCATCGTGTATATATATAAATCTATTATTGAACCTTGTAGATAAAAATGTAAGTTAAAAAATGAAAAATATCATCGATTTTCTATGAAAAACATGATGAGTGAGGACTAAAACTATTTGAATTTAAATTAGAGGGCCGGAATTAAAACTGTTTGAATTTAAAATAGAGGACTAATTTATTTCGTGAATCAGACAAAATTATGGGACTAAAAGTGTAATTTAGCCTAATTACTATTAGTATTTTCATTTTTATCTAGATTCTTAGAGAATTTGATTTTTATTTTAATTTTAATATTTTGTGTAAGCAATGTAATATTGGATAAATAATTTAATATTTTTGATAAACAATGTAACGACTTTAAAAAAAACATACCGCTTGGTTTTTCTAATTAACCAAGGTAAAAGATACGCTAGTTTTAAAAATAATAAAAATGTAGCTGCTGGGGTTCGAATTCATGTGCATATATACCCTTTAGTTTTTTTAATCACTGAGGTGTTGAGTGAAAACTGTATGACACCCTTTGTTAACTCTCTACTTTAGCCAGGGTAAAATGCATTTTGCGTCCGAGGTTAAAATCGTTATTTGTTGTTGTGCGGTAGAGTGATGCAAAAACATAACACCAAAAAGGACTCAAAATAGAAGCCCTTATACAAAGATCTTCAACTCTTTCACACACTTCAAACGTTAGATTTGAGTCTCTTTAAATAGCAATGCAACTTTAAAGCTTTTTTCCAGTGGTTTGATCGTAGATGATTTTATTTTGATTTTTTTCCCAAAATCTAACAAAAGATTTAATCTATTTTAATTTAAATTTAAGTTTTCAATTAAATAAATTTGATATCATTCAATCTTATCAAACAAATCTAACTAACACATTGCTAAAAGATAGCAACAAATTTTATTACACACGTCTAAAAAATATGCTTAGAATATCGTGTCTCATATATCTCCTTTATTCACCAAAACATATTATCGTGTCTCATATATCTCCTTTATTCACCAAAACATATTATATTTCACATAATGCAGTCAATCAAAAACAACAACACACTTAGCCAATAAAAATATTCCCTATTTAGCAAGTTCAACTATCATCATGTTCATGATTCCAACAAAGTTGCAAAGCAAGTCACTCATTAGCATTCCGCAATCATCTTAAAACAAGCCATTAAGTCTACCCATGCTAATCACATGTTCATGCTAACTAAACAACCGTACACACACAAATCATGAAATCATTCAAGCATGCATGCATTCACTTAAGCAAGGCGAATTCAAAACCCTTCCCATCATGCATTCCTATTGGGTGTTACTTCGTCAACAGACATAATAACTATGATATGTCATATATGATATAATAGTTATTAGTTTGTTACTCTCCCCGTTTCAAAATAACATCCTTTAAGATTTTTCCACGCAAATTAAGGATAGTAATTATAGTGTCACAAGACATGTCTCTTACTATATTAATCTTATGAATATGTTAGAAATAGTGTACAAGGTAGTAATTAAAGAACAAAATTGGAAAAAATTGCAATCATTACTACATCAACAAATAAAATTTTGAAATAAATTTTATTTGTTAAAACGACACTCATTCTAAAACGGAGGGAGTAAATAGTTAATTCACATAAAATCTATAAATTTAATCCGCTAACTTATCAATATAGAACCTGTTGGTTTTTTCTTTAAATTTTTTTAAAATGATTTTTATCTAAAATAGTAATAGTTTTTTAACTCATTTTTTATAAGTTTAAAGATTCATTTTGAAATTTAATAACATAAATATATTTTATTAAATGTTAAGATAGTCAAATCACAAAATTATTTTAAAATGATATATTTTAAAAATGATTTTTATGAAAAATTATTTAAAACATCTTAAAATTCAAATAATTTTTTAAATTTTAATATTTTAAAAAAATTATAATAAAATTTGAAATACTAAAATAACATTTTATGAAAAATTATTTAAATCGATTTTTCATTCCGATATTTTTTTAAAATATAATATTTTTTTAACAAAAATATATAACCCTATAAAAATGACTTTTTTAGAAATACGAAACAAACTTACCCATAAACTGAAAGTTATATTATGAGCTCTCAATTATAAATCCACCATCTATCCACTAATTTATCATTAGCTCCTATATTATACCAAACAAAACTATGTGTCTATATGATGTTCTCTCTTTTTATGGGTAAATGTTTGAGTGAGAATCTAGCTTGAAAAGTACAAGGTGGTATAGTTATTCTTATTCTAATATGAAAAAATAAAAATGAATATTTTTGCCGAATTGAATAATTTTGGGACCAATGAAAATGAACATCACAATGTGCTCAATTGAAGCAATAAAGAAGCGATAAAAATTGGGAGGACATTTTTCATTTAAATTGGGTTGGTCAAATTCCAATAGCCGTTAAACGTGCATAGTGGGTTAGATATTTCAATTCACTTTTCTTAGAATAGGTCAAATAGTCTTAGGCACACTTTTAATGCTAGATTACTAGATTACCACAAGTTGGTCTATTTTGCTACCACAAATTCTTATTCTTCTTCTTTGCACCATTGAAATTATCAAACACTCCAAAAAGTCATTTGTTTTTAGTTAAAGTTCTCCATGCAATTTGCATTCAACCGTAACTAAAACGTATATTGTCCCTCAATTGAATTAAAGGAATTAATATTTTATAATGGGTCTTGTTAAGATACTCTAAGGATACAAATTTAAAAACTTAAAAGTAGAGTTTTGTTATTAGGAAAAAGAACTATATTTTAACTTTAAAGTATTGATTGTACAAATATTTTAAGAATGTATCATTATATTAAGTTGTTTGACTTGTGTCTTAAAACATTTTTCTTTGAGTTTTGACTTATATTAAATTGAGTTTTGATATATGGTTGAAAATCAAAGTTCAATTATTTGTATTTTATGTTTAATATAACTTTATTGACGATAAAATATTTTACATCATCGGTAAATCACAATCATTTATAAATGATATTAAAATATGCACTACTACGAAAAGTAAACCCTGACATCCATGTCACTCATCACACACATTGCAACCTTCAGATTCGTCTTCACCAATCAATACCTTCACGTTCGTTCATTAAACTTATGCTCTGATTTCGTTTACGTTTCTTGTTAAAAATGGTTTCTCGTTTTTCATTTGGTGAATGTTTCATGTAATTTGTTAATGTCATGGTTTTTTTTTTTACTTATAGGAAAAGTGAATGAAGAAAACCACCTTAAGAAAACGCATATTTTTGCTATGGTACGTATGATTTGTGTTGTTATGAAAAATAATACAAGAAGTATGAAATTAATGTGTAAACTTCATCCACCTTGTATTTATTTTTCATAACACCATAAACTAGATGAACTTCATCATTGATTCTAGTTCCACGATTGTTTTTAATAAAATGTGTGTTCTTGAAACATTTTATTATATCTTGTGTTGTTGTATGTTGTTAGTGTTTTGTTTATAAAAGGTGTATTTTTAATGTTGTTGTATGTTATTGTTGTGTTGTTGATAAATGTTGATGTATGTTATTGTTGTTGATTAATGTTCTCAAAACAAGAATAAAGCATTGCTAAGTCATAAGAAAGAGACTTTCTTGTGACTTAACAATGTTTTATTTTTTAAATTCTTATGCTGACTGACCAAAGATCAAGTTGAGTTTATTATATTGTATGTAAATTGTTTATTTCACTAACCCTTCACTGAAAATACATTCATTTAAATTGTCATAAAAACTTATATCTGAATATTAAGTTGTATTTGAAAACCAACTTATATCAATCAATATTTTTCGAATTGCATTCATCTCATAATTCATATCACGCTCTATAACCCATTAAATATGATTCAATGACCTGATTCCTTCATTGTCTCGATATATTCTCTTATAGTTTAATTTGAATAACATAAATTTATTTTTCATGTCTACCTCATCATCGTCACTTATCATAATGATATCGTCACAAATATCATGATAAGTGACGATGATGAGGTAGACTTGCCCAATAAATTAATGTTATTCAAATTAAACAAGAAGCGGAGGAATCAATGTCATGAAGGACTTATACCACTAAACCATATTCTAAATATTGAAGAGCAAGATATGAGTTGTGACATGCATGCACTTCGAAAATAGTGGTTTGTTTAAGTTGTTTTTCGAGAATAGTTTAATTTTCAAATTATATACTTCTTCATCAATTTGAATGGTTGTAATTTTTTTGTGATGTGTAGGAAAAAACAAGCAATCTACTTATTATATAATAAACTCTGGATACTTTCCATAATAGTTATTTATTGTAACCTGATGAAATGTTAGTGATATTTCAAATAAATTGTTGTTGATGGATTTCGAACCTAGTATATATATATATATATATATATATATATATATATATATATATATATATATATATATATATATATATATATATATATATATATGACACATAATCTCCACCATTTATTTTAAAATCTAATGGTTCAGATTCATTCTCATGTTCTCACATAAATCTGAACCATTAGATTTTATGTGAGAACATGAGAATGAATCTGAACCATTAGATTTTAAAATAAATGGTGGAGATTATGTGTCATATATATATATATATATATATATATATATATCACAACAGTTGATAAGTGTAACCGTTATGAAATATAACGCGCGTCTTGACTTATAATCACAATCTCGCGACCGTGGTGGAAAGCACCAGACATACAACCACCTCTTACCTCACAACAGTTGGTCAGGCATTGTGGTATCCCTTTTCCAACCGTTGTGGTATGGGTTTTCTGTAGTAGTGGTGATTAAAGAAAAAATCAAACACATATAAAAATTTTATGGTTATGATTAATTGACAATGTAAAATTCTTTATACCGTCGGTGTATATCAATTAAATTTAAAATAATATTCAATTTATTAAATCAGTATTAAGTTGCATTAACTTAATTAATTCTTTTGTTTTAAAAGAATTAAACAGAAGTGAAAATAAACAGAGGAATAAGGCAAATCAGAATGGAATAGAAAATAAGCAACGGAATAAGGAAAATAAAAGTGTAGAAAGAAAATACAACAGAAGTAATGTCTAAAATGTAAATAAATAAATAAATTAAGGAAAAGAAAGATACACTAGAAATTTATATAGATTATGCCTAACCACTTGCCTACTCCTCTCCCCGAGCATTTATTCTTGAGAATTTCTATTATGATGTGAATTTTTAACAGTTTTGCCCATAATCTTCTCACAAAAGGAAGGGAATTTTACAATGGCTATTTTCCAAACCAAACACTGAATTTTAACTAGAAGATCTCCCAACCAAAAAAGAGATTTTAATACCAGGCTAAGCTCATGAACCAAACAATTGTTTTGATTACGTAGACCTTCCAACCAAACTGATGTTTTACCAGGTTCACATCAATAACCAAACAAGAGCTTTTCTATTGGTTTATCTCACAACCATAACAAATTTATCACAAGAGAGATATTACAAGAATGCCTCACACTAGAACTAAACACCTCACAAATAAAAGATTCACTCTCAAAATCACTAAAACAAAAGTAAAGAAATAAGGAAGGAGAGAGAGAGAGAGAGAGAGAGAGAGAGAGAGAGAAAAATGTATTCAAAATATGTTTACTAATGTGAAATGAAATTAGGCGAAATCCTTTATTTAAAATAAAAACTGTGGCTCAAATATAGAAAAAATTCACGGGTCTTTCATTGTCCATAATCAATTATATAATGGATTGTGTAAAGTAAAAAAAAAGGAATGTTTTTAAATGCTTCTACCACTACTCGATTAGGAGGCCTAATAATTTATTATTAGGGTTATAAAAGTTATAATTGATTAACCCTAATGGCCTAATCGCTTATGGCATGTAAAATAATTCTTATAATCTATTAAAATGAGTCTTTAATCTATTTGTTAGACACAAAAACATTTTTCGACTATTTTAATAACATTAGATAGGCTTTCTGATCACTCGTAAGTGTTTGTGTGTGTGAGTATGTGATTGTGTGTGAGTTTTTTTAGTAATTTCAACAGTTAATCTTACATCTTTACAGACATAAATCACTCGATATAGACAAGGTGGGCTTTCACAGTTCTTCTCTTTCATAACTTTGAGACTTCAAGTTCCTTGCTACATTATCTTTAACTTTATAACTTCATTGAACCCTTAAATCTTCTTCTTAATAAGGATTGAGATAACTTTTAGATGAGCATCATCATTAGAGAAAGTTGGAAAAATATCAATGGGGATCATTATGATCATTCAAAGGATCAATCAACGAGATTCCACCGAACATCAATGTCATCATCAAAACCACCATAAGTAAAACATCAGTTGCACTCTTGTTGTACCTACAAACACATAGATCTAAATTTTCTCCCCTTTTTTATGATGGCAGTGCATCTCTTAGAGAAGTGGACAAAAAAGGAAAACAAATGTGATATATTTGAGTGGTTAAACTCACTCTGACGAATATAGTGAGTATACCCTACTCCCCTTAAGAGTATACTTTTCCCCCCTTTGGCATTAGTAGATAGGCAAGAAAATAAATGATCAATAGATATGAAAGATACTTAAGCACATAGATCACAAAAACATGCACAAACATTTAAAAAATAAAAAATACTTCATTCAAAAAACATAATTTGAGTACAAAAAGCGAGAAGTAAGGAACTTAAACACCCTTAAGACAAAAAATAAGGGTATCATCCTTAAACACCCTTAAGACAAAAAAATAAGGATATAATTATCATTGATTGTGGATTTTCCCTATGTTATTCTTGATAATGGTATCATCCTTGATTAACTCTTGAATGGCTAGAGTGTTATGATGAGTGATCGCAAGAATGGTGTTTATTACTTCATCTTTTGCTGCAATTGGCTAAGCTTTTTCTTCATCTTCTTCTTCCATGGCATTGTTCCTCAATTAACTTTGTTTTGAGAGGAAGCTTTGTTTCTCCCATTGGATTTGTAAAAAAGATTGAAATAGTGATCTTGAGATTGAATTTATTTGATTCACAAAGTCCCTTAGATGTGTATGTTTCTCCATAGTATGGTAACTCAATTTTTTTCTAAAATCTTCCCTTTTGAATACAAACCTGTACACATTTTACCGACATTATGAGAGACAAGCCTATGAACTTGGGATTTGCATAGAATTTCATAAAGAGTCATGGAAACATGTGATCTAGTATTTTAGTGAAAAACTCTCCGAGAAAGCCTCAATTAATATTCTCGTAGGGTCTGAACTCTCTAAGAAACTTATATTCCATGTTGACAGACCGAATCAGTTTACGATTGGACATATCTTTCTCTCCATGGTTCTTTAAAAAATATTCTTCAAATGGAGACTTTCTTGAAGAAGAATTTCCACAGAGGAAACTCTTTGTTGGAGCCATGATGATGATAATAATAATTGCAAAAAGTAGAAACTCACAAAACAAGAGAAAAGAGAAAGAAAGATTGGGATGCAAACGAACGAATGAGTGAGCATCTTTATATAGCAAAGTTTTTTAGTTTACTTTCGTGATAAAATCCATGAAATCAATTGAGATTTGTCCCATAAAATAAAGAATTGAATTTTTTTTTCCAAAATAAGCTCTCTAATCGATTACAATTAAGGCTTAATCGATTAGATTTTTTAAAAGATTGAGATTTGGCTTGTTCCTTAATAATAAGCTGATTTGATTGAGATTTGGCTTGTTCCTTAATAATAAGCTGATTTGCTTGAGATTTGGAGAAGATGTATTCTGATCTCGCTTGAAAATTTGAAGTAGAAGTAAGTTGTATTTGATTATCCCTTTTGGTCTTGTAGATTATTAGGCTACTTTTGGCCTTTCTTTCTTATTTTGGGCCTTGACGTAAGATTGAACTTAGTTGATTTCTTTTGGTACCCTTGAACTTCAACAATGCGCCCGTTTGCATAGATATTTCAAAATTTTGCTCTACATACTTGCCTAAGGCATGATCAACTCAAACCAAAAATATGTTAGTGATAAAATAATATTCACTAGGAATGAAAAATACTACTTGCTAGACAATTTCCTCAAAGTTTTTTTATTCAATTCCGAGCAACTGTTTTACCTCCAAAAATTCAAGATACCTTGAGAAAACTCACCCTAAGAGGGAACGACAAACCATCATAAAAACATATCTCTAAGGATTGCTTGATACGAGAGTTGGCTAGAACATCCACAGGAGTGATACGATCGTCAAAGATACACAAGCTCCTAAACCATCAAGATTCGTAAGCACCACCTTCGATGCCAATGAACAACTTGGGCAAATACGAATGTTGAGCACCACCATTAATGCTAACATCTTGATAAAACATGATTGTTGAGCATCACCATCGATGCTAACATCTTGATCAAACACGGCTATTGAGCACCACTATCTTTGCTAATAGCTTGATCATTATAAAGAATCATCAACCACCATTGAATAAACATCATTATCACCATAAATCTTGATTAAACGGATCATTAGAGATCACCATAATTATCATGTATAGTCACAGTATACACATTATTTGCACAACTTTATCAAATTTACAATAAGCCCCTTAAAAGTTGCAAAGCATTACTTGCAAAACAGATTAAGTTGTCACCTTTGGTACCCAGATCTTTTTGGGTCCTGAAGTAATATTCATATCAAGAGATCTAAATGTATTCCTTTTAGACCTTAATAATTTAGCATTGAAAAAAGGTTCAAGATGACCAAGTTTGTTATAAAAATTGCATTTAAAGACTAAATGATTAGATCTTTCTATCATGGCAAATATTTTTAAACGATATATTCGGTTTATAACCTAAGCCATTTTTATTAAATGAAATCCTTTCATTATGAATAATTAAATCAATCTTATATTTATCCTTAGTGAATTTTTCTAAGGTTTCATGAATGCTGGTTACTTCATTTTTCAAAGGTTCGCAAGATTCTTATTTATCTGATCTTTAGGGTTCACTTCTGATACTAGCAATTTCTTTACCAAGAATCTTATTTCTATTTTCCAAGAATTCAATATAATCCTTAAGATAAATATTGTTTTTCTTTAATTTCTCTTTTTTTAAACAAGATTAATACTTAATTTGAAATTTTGTTGTCGAGTTAAAGAAGTACCTCAATATAATCTCTTTTATCATAGATGGATTTAAGACAAACATGACCTTCATCCTTAGGTGATTCTTCATAAGAGTCCTCAAAATTATTTTCAAGTATATTCTTGAAAACATCTTTGCATAAATATCTCGATGTTTCCTTAATTATTCATAGTTTTTTGCTACCTCTTCTTCACATGAGACTTGATATGAGGGATCTCTAAACATTCTTCCTGAAGTTGATTCTTCACAAAATATTATGGATTTCATCTCTACATCATCTCTATTTTGAAAGATTCAGCTTGCTGAAGCTTCTTCAAATATTCTATTGGATAAAGATTCTTTAACAAGGACTCGGGTAGACAAAGTTCCTTCACAAGTGCTATTGCATGATGCTTTTTCATTATTTCAACTGAATGATGACTCTTTAGATAGTCTTTAATCTATCGACATCGTTCATTCAAAAAAATCTACTGGTGTTGATCTCTCATTTTCATCTTTGAGTGTTGCTCTTGATGAAGATAATGATGAGGGAGATCAAGATCTTTCAAAAATGTTTTATCTTTCTTCCTTGAGTAGATGGATCAAGTCCTTGAGTTTATTGATGATATCCTCTTTTTTGAATTATTTCTGAAGCTCAACAAATGCACTACTATTTTTCGAATTAAGGATTGGATCTGACCTCTAATTCCAACTCTTAACTCTTAAATAGTTGTTAGATACAAAATTTCTAATATATCCTCCAAGGATTCCAATGGTTGAGTAACATCTATGAGAATAATTTATTTACTACTTCATCATTAAGGGAGAAATTAGGAATGAACAGACCATTGATAAAAACAATTCCGCATTTCAAAATCAATTGCCTTTATAAAACTCTCAAAGCTAGCTTTCCACAATTCAAACCTATCACCATCAAATAGTGGAAGTGTATCTGTGAAAATACCTTTACTCAAAATAGAAGTTTTTGCAGTCATCATCGTCCTCCTTAGACGGTTAGCATTTAAACAAGAGTTAGGCTCTGAAGCCACGTGTTGGATAAGTGACTCCGAACATAAGAGGGGTGAATTTTGTGGGTTTTAAAAATGATGTCCAATTAATTTTTTTTATATATAAAATTAGAATTTAAACCAAGTTTGTAAAATGAACAGGGAATAAGGAAAATTAGACTGGAAAGAAGGAAATACAAGGAAAGTAAATAAATGACTAAAATGTATAAAGATAAGGGAAAATAAATATGCACCAGAGATTTATAGAGGTCTAGCCTAACCACTTGTCTATTTCTTTCCTCAAGAATTTCTTCTTGAGAGTTTTCACTATGATGTGAGGTTTTGACAGATTTTACTTACGAACCTTCTTACAAAAGGACTGGAGTTTTACAATGACTAATCTCTAAACAATACACAAAATTTTAATTATAGAAATCTCCAAAAACAAACACCAGATTATAATACCATGACAATCTCGAACCAAACGAGAGCTTTTAACACCAGGCTAGGCTCACGAACCAAACAAGAGATTTAATTACGGAGACCTCCCAGCCAAATAGATTTTTTACCATGTTCACCTTAATAACCAAACAAAATCTTTTAAATTGGTTTAGCTCACAACCAAAAAAAACTTCTCGCAAGAGAGATAATACAAGAATTCTCCACACCATAACCAAACATCTCATAGATAAAAGATTACTCTCAAAAGCACTAAGGCAAAAGTTAATAAATAGGAAGAGAGAGAGAGAGAGAGAGAGAGAGAGAGAGAGAGAGAGAGAGAGAGAGAGAGAGAGAGAGAGATTGGGAGTGATAGAAAGGTATTCAAAATGCATTTTTTGTGTGAAATAAAATTAGGGGAAGCCATGTATTTGTAGGACAAAATGTGACTCAAATATGAAAAGAATCGATGAGCATTTAAATGTCCATAATGGATTAAGCATCACATTATCGATCATGTGATACAGAAAAAAGGTTTTTAAAGGCGTTTTCACTACTCAATTAAGAGACCTAATAATAGATTATTAGGATTACTAAAGTGATAATTGATTAACCCTAATAGGCTAATCAATAATGTTATGTAGAAAACCTTTCTAATTAATTAGAATGAATCTCTAATCCATTCAAAAATTTGTGAGCGTGTGTGATTTGACTTAGAAATTTCAAGAGCAAATTTTATATCTTTACAGACACGGATAACTCGACACATACAAGGAGAGTTTTTACAGTTCCTCTATTTTACAACTTTGAAACTTCAAATTACTTGCTACGTTATATTTGACTTTAGCATTCATTAGAACCTTAAATTTTTCCCCTAGTATGGTTTGATATAACTTCAGGATGAGTATCATCATTAGAGACAATTGGAAAGAACCTTAAACTGAAGACCACCATGATCAAACAAAGGATCAATCAACGGGATTCCACCGAACATTGTTATCGTCATCAAAACCACCATGCTTAAAAAAATTATTGCACTCTTGTTGTACCTACAAGAACATAGATAGATCCACAGTAGGAAATCACACTTGTGGGTGAGATTATTAAGTGCAAGTGTGGATAAGTCTCACATTCCATATGAATGGGTGAAGTGTTGAATTTATTAGAGAGAATACCCATATGCCAGATGCATTAGGATTTTGGATGGAAATGTGATGTCTCTATTACTTGTTGTCCAAGAGCATTATGACCCAGCCTTCCACGGACTCCTCAACAAGTGTTATTAGAGGAAATGTTCAGTTTGGTAGGGAATGGATGTTGTATCATTTGTTGGATCCTGTTACAAAAAGCTGTGAACTCATACTTATAGGGTAGATTGTTAAATCCAAGTGTGACTGGACCAAACACTACCTAAAATTAAATATTATTGTGTTTGGAAGTGTTTTTGTGGAAATCCTTAGGATCAAATTTTGAATTGAATTTTCAAAAATAAATGTAACTAAATCAAACTACATACATATTTTTTTAATATTAATATGATATATTACATCAATTTATTATTAATTCTTTTTAATTTTTAAAAACAAATTAATAATCTAATTTATTTATTTTTACTATTTTATACACTCTAAACATAGTTGATAAATTTATTTCGTAATATTAAATTTTAATATACTTTTTATATTATATTTTATGTTAATGTTAGTGTGAAATCATTTTACATTGACTTTCTATTAGAAT
This sequence comes from Vicia villosa, assembly GCF_029867415.1. Classification (NCBI taxonomy): domain Eukaryota; kingdom Viridiplantae; phylum Streptophyta; class Magnoliopsida; order Fabales; family Fabaceae; genus Vicia; species Vicia villosa. Next base: position 227,654,788 of record NC_081181.1, on the reverse strand, counting down.
TATTTATTTTTACACATAAATATGAAATTAAAAAATTAAAAAATAAATTATAATTAAATTATTTTAATGACAACTTCTTTCATATTATTCTATTCTCATGTGTCAAAATGAATAATTCTAATTTGATGACAGTGTAAAATTGTTTAACACAGACAATATATTTCAATTAATCTCTAAAATAAAATGTATTTGGAACATTCTTTAACTGATTAAAGTGATAAATTTTTTTTAAAAAATCGTGTATTTAATACATTAAAAATGCATTGAAAATTAAAATATTAATTTATAAAAAAAAAATTATTTAGTATGGTTAAAGAGTGCCATGAGGAGGCTAATTAGCAAGACTCTTATTTTATTTGTCATCCAAAATTAAATTAAACTGTATATATACTTGGCTTAATTGCAACTTTAGTCCCCCTATTTTGTTTTTTTTTTTTATTTTGATCCCTCTATTTAAAAAATCACTATTTTAGTCCATTTTTTAAGTTTTCTGTGCAATTTTCGTCCCCCTATTTTGTTTTTTTCTGCAAAATTAGTCCCTATTCCTGTATCTTTTTCAATAGCAAACTCAAAAGGGGGACCAAAATCGTGGTTTTAAAAATAGGGGGACTAAAATCGAGAAAAAGACAAAATAGAGGGACCAAAGTTGTAATTAAGCCTATATACTTTTATCTTTAACAATATTCCATAATCGACACAAATAACACGGGTGCAGTTACCGTGCATAGATAAAAATGTATGCACCATGCATAGATTATTATGGACCCTTGGATCATTGGATCAAATTCTAGACATCAATTGTTATTACTCAATACTTAATACTCATCACTCAATACTGGATTAAAAACATGATCCAATGACTTATGTAGTCTTATGCATGGTGCATAAGTAAAATCCTTATGCATATTAGCCAAAGCCAAATAACACGCCAACAAAAATAAACATTATATTATTCATTGAAAACAAAAATAGAATAATTTAATAGTTTAACGAGGGTTGACAAATAAAATGCACGCGGATTCATACTTTTTTCAGTATGTTTTATCTTACGCATCTCATTACTTTCTTTAATGCTATCTTTAAAAGTCAATAAGCTGGTTATTAGTAGTTTAATTTAAAAACCACACGACTTAGAAAATCTCTTTTTGGTACATTTCATTCTAAGTTTATCATTTTTGCACAAACTTTAATATGCTTTTTTTATAAATTACTTGAAATAATTTTTGAGGTTATATTTTATAGTTAATTATTTTTTATTAATTATATCTTATTGTTAACAAAACTCCCTTTTTTAATTTTATTATTTTAATTAAAACCACATTATGAAATTTACAATCAAATGGGTCATTATTTAAGATTAATATTTTTTATAAACATTTTAGATTCATATAATTGTTGTTAATATCATCTTAATTTTAATTTTTACTATAATTTTATCATCTTAATTTGAATACTACAAGTTTTACATATAGTATGTGTTGAATATTATTCTCTAATGGAAATGTGAATTAGTGAAAGATCGAGGACGATCACCGTAGTGAGACTTTTGGTGCAGTGGTAACAACTCTTTAGTGATCATTTGGGATACGTGCAAATGGTTAGTACTCAAACGCTTTTTATTATGTACAAGGTAAATGTTATATTATAAAGAGGGGTATTATGTGTACACTAAAAAGTATGTACACCGTATTTACACCCTAAAATTTTCAATACATTTTAACTCTAACACATATATCTAGGCAAGAAAAAAGTATTAAAAAACAACAAAAGTATAAGGAACCGTATGTTTATACGGTGTTGGTGTGGTTTTTAGTGTAAGCATATCATTTCTCTATTATAAAAGATAAAAAAAAAATGTGTAAAAAATGAGGGTGGGGTGATGGGCTAAACTTGACCCACGTAATATGAAAAAAATAAAGCATACACCAAAGATAGAATCAGATAAAATTCAAGATAATTAAATTGAGCTCACCCATTTAGGATGAGGATTGATGATCAATCGCCTACCGAAGTATTCACTAAAAAAATTAATTATGGAGTAAGATGATGTCAAATCCTATTCAACGGTCCATGACCCCCTTAGAACGTGTGTTATATAGTTGACCAACATTTTTAGTCTGCCTATCGTATTTCTTCTTTTTTGTTTTTGAGACAGATGGATGCTCTCCCTTTGTCATGTCTGTCCAAACTTATTTAATCAATAATATATCGTTTTGTACTACCTCTTTTAAATTTGATAAATATTCTTGTATTAAAAGGTCCTTCAACTGTGTATCATTAAATTCATCTTCCACTATTTGTGGCGTATTATCTTTCCTCAAAAAAATTTGTTGTAATCTCCATATTTTCCTTAACTAATGTCAAAATTGTGGATCCCATGTTGACTCCTTGTTGACTGACCACTGGAGGTTTGGCTAATGTCTCATTAAATATGAGAGGGTATGCACTAATTTGATACAATTATGGTAAGTCTTGTTTGATTTTTGCATTTGTATATTGCTTTGTCTAGTCCGATAAAGCATGAGGTTCCAATTTACCCTTCGATACCAACAACTCTTTTCTCCTCTCCTCCTCCACCTTAAACACTTGAGACAACTCCAGATTTATAACTAACAACAAACCGCATTGTTCGCCTAAGATAAATCATCCACTGCATGTCAAGTCACTATGTAAATGAGGTGAAATTTTGCAAGTATTAGTAAAAGTGTTCTTGAGTGTAACTCTATGTCACACTTATATAGAGGAGATAATTATAACTGTCTCTAGTTCATTTAACAGGGTGTGTGGGAAACCATTACATGTAGATCAATGGACTTAATTGAAGGGGTTTTACTCCTATGTGGCACCGAGAAATTTGGGCCTATCTATACGTAAGTGATTGTTGCGCCTTTATTGGATTTGGCATATGGTTAAGGTCGGTCTTTATCGGCCATTGACCATCTAGGAACAACTTCCCCGTAATTTCTTACTATCAGCTTTGAAGCAATGATTGTTGAAGCAGAAACTAGTAAGACTCGCTCAAGAATCTGGACCGTTAACAGAAATTCCTTGGTGAGAGTGTGCTTAATGGTGAAGGCAATTTGTGGCGGTGATCAATGGGAGTAGTTTTTTTTGGGAAATTATGCGCATTAAAAAGTTCCTTGTGTATTTTAAATATTGTTGTGACGATAGCCTCCACATGCTCCCACGCACATAGGGGAGGAAGGCGGCATGTCTAGGGTCACTCGAGTGTAATTAATGTTTCAAGAACACATATGAGTCGTACAATGTGACTTTCAATCGTTTAATGGATTGTGATTATTGAACTGATGGATTGTTGTGAATATAAAGCTAGAACTTTACATTCCTTTTCACTTTTCTACTTCTTCTTCTTCATTTCAAGAGTGTGATCAGAGAAAGCTTGCTTGCTTTTTTTCATTGTTGTTTTCTTTTCTCAAACAACCTACATGTACATCTGATTTCTCGAGACAACCTGCATTACATTAAAACACAAGGTATTGCATTTTTTTCCTTCTTTGATCATTTCCAAGTTTTGACTTCCACTGGAATATAAAGAACCCAAAAAACCTAGGTGTACACATTCCCTTGGTAGAACTTAGCTATGATGATTCTAGTATTGAGCTGGTAGTAGTTAATCCATGTGTCAGGTTGCGTTATTTCCCACTTATAGATAGAGGTGGTTAACCCCACTGTTGTAGAAAATTTCATGGACGAATCCAAAACACATAAGGTTGCAATAATTCAAGAGTAAAGTTATTGTTAATGAAGTAAAATGGTGAATGGAGGAAAGGTCTAGATGTTTGATTTATGGTAGCCATTTTTCTCTTTTATCATTAAAGTTTATGATAATTTTTTTCCATAAGCTTTTTTTAATTTATTTTATAAATTCTCCTAAATAATTTATGAGATGGTTTATAGCATATAAAAAATTAACTTATAAATAAACATTTATTGTGGTAAATATTTATACTATAAACTATAAATAAGCTGTTCATTCAAAGATACCCTATATTTCATTTCATATGTTATTATAAGTTATCTACTATCAACTAAATTTTTAAGTATAACCTAATGTTTGCTAATTGTTTTCAAACAGAGCATAAATCTATGATATCATTCCACTATTCTGA